>NW_017674005.1:97853-101853 GCF_001879085.1 Nicotiana attenuata
CATTTTTTGCTGATTTCTGTAGAGAATAGGTGAATTAGAATTTTGGAGAAGAAAGCAAGTGAAAGTGAAGAGGGAGTTTTTGACGGTTTGGGATTATGAAGATGGCAGGAGGTAATGATGGTATTTAAAAAGAAATACACATTTAATGGATAACGGCAGTATTGAAAGTGGTCAATTAGAGGTCTAATCAACCTGAAATTTCAGGTTTGAATGAGCGGTTAAGCTTCCCTAGATTTTACGAAAATTTTGTGGTTTAGAGTTCTAAGGTGGACGAAACTGGTTCAAGGCTAACGGATAGAATTTTCTAAGGAGTTGAATAATTTTAGGACTTCTGCTCATGATTTAAATATTTACATTTCTAATTGTGCAGAGAATAGAAAACATACCTTAGCTTTCAGATGAACCTATACTGATGAACTAGGTTCTTCATTTAGAATTCTGTTGAACATGCCTCAATTTGCCATAATAGAGAAAATTTTATAAGAGATCAGTGAGTCATATTAACACTTGTCACAGGAGTATACTAATTACAGTATGAAGCTGAGTAGAAATTAATCTAGATACTTACACAAGTTCAGATTTCCTAGCCAAATTTTTTTTCATTGTGCATTCTGAGCTGGTCCTATTAGGTGATCTTTATCATCCCTAATTCCAACCTGTTCCTCTCAAAGTTTTCTCTACTCAGTGCTTTAGTGAAGATATCAGCAATTTGCTTGTCAGTAGCACAAAATTCTATAGAAATCAATCCTTTCTCATAGTTATCTCTTAAGAAGTGGTGTCTAACATCTATGTGCTTAGTCCTTTTGTGATGAACAGGGTTCTTTGTCATACTTATAGCACTAGTGTTATCATAGAAGATAGGAATACAACCAACTTCAATACCAAAATCTATCAGCTGTTGTTTGATCCACATCAATTGAGCACAACAAGAGACAGCAGCAACATATTCAGCCTCAGCAGTGGATAAGGCCACTGAATTTTGCTTTTTAGTAGCCCATGATACAAGACATGAACCAAGAAAATGAGTCATACCTAAGGTGCTCTTCTAATCCACAAGGAAACCTGCATAATCAGCATCAGCATACCCTACTAGATTAAAATTACAACCTTTAGGGTAGCAAAGACACAGATCAGTAGTGCCTTTCAAATATCTCAGTATCCTCTTGACAGCAGTTAAGTGAGATTCCTTTGGATTTACCTGAAAACGAGCACAAAGCTCTACACCGAAAACTATGTCAGGTCTGCTGGCAGTAAGATACAAAAGTGAACCAATCATACCCCTATACAACTTCTGATCAACAGATGAACCAGGTTTATCTATGTCTAATTTAGTGGCAGTTGCAATGAGGGTGTCTATTTCCTTTGATTCAACCATTTTAAACTTTTTGATCAGCTCCTTTGCATATTTCTGTTGATGGATCATGGTTCCATTTAGGATTTGTTTGATCTGTAAGCTTAAGAAAAAATTAAGCTCACCCATCATACTCATTTCAAACTCACTCCCCATTAATTTGGCAAAATCCTTACTTAGTTTGTCAGTGGTTGCCCCAAAAATTATGTCATCAACATATATTTGTACCACAAGAAGATCCTTACCTCTTTCTCTCAAGAATAGAGTACTGTCAATTTTACCACTTTTGTAGCCATGTTCAAGCAGGAATTTGGACAATCGTTCATACCATGCTCTAGGAGCCTGCTTGAGTCCATAGAAAGCCTTGTCTAATTTGTACACATGCTCAGGACATTCCTTGCTCTCAAACCCTGGAGGTTGTTTAACAAACACTTCTTCTTTTAGGTAGCATTCAGGAACACACTTTTGATATCCATCTGATGAAGAGTGAATTCCATGTGTGCTGCAAAGGCTATGAGGAGTCTTATTGCCTCTAGTCTTGCAACTGGAGCAAAAGTCTCTTCATAATCTATACCCTCCTCTTGGATGTAACCTTGGACCACCAGTCTTGCCTTGTTTCTTGTAACTGTTCCATCTTCATCAAGTTTGTTTCCGAAGACCCATTTTGTGCCAATTACTGATCTGTCCTTGGGTCTTGGAACTAGTGCCAAACCTGACTTCTCTTGAAATGGTTGAGTTCATCTTGCATTGCATTTACCCAATCTGCCTCCTGCAAAGCCTCAACAACATTTTTAGGTTTAATAAGAGATAGGAAAGCATCAAAAACACACAGATTCTTTAATTGTGATCTAGTTTTAACTCCAGAGGTTGGATCATTAATTGTTGACATGTGATTTTTGACCCTCCCCGAAATTTTACCCATTTTAGCATGTAAATATTTAGTTTAGGCCTAATATCGCCATTTCAACTACTTTTTACTATTTTACTTTATTTTATTACAAGAAAATAAAAAAATTACAAAAAAATAGGTTTATTAATATTTTATAGTCATTTTTAATCTTAAAAAATTACAAAAATAGTACCTTATCTTTATTTTTATAATCTTGAAAACACAAAAAAAATAGTTTTATGTTTTATAGTTTAGTTCAATTAATTAAAATTAGTTTATGTTTTTATATTATAATTGTACATAATTTTAGAAGAAAGAATTAGTTTTAGGTTGGTTTATCCTGTTTTTCTAAATCTTATAGTCCATTTTTAGTCTTTGGCCCAAAATACCTAGCCCATAGTTCCTAGGCCCATACCCCTAACCTAATCCCTACCCTATATAATACTACCTATACCACAAACACAAGAGACCTAACAAAAAAACACTCTAAAAATCCCAATCAGCCGCAACAATACACTCGATATACACTGAGCATGTCATCTCCTCCAAAAACGACCCCTGCTAATCTCCTCTTTCTCTGCTTTATTTCTTGCACGTGAACATCTACAAGGAAAAATGGAGTCAAGCAACCAAACAACCCTCAAAACACCCTCTAGCCGCTTCCAAAACCCGCCAAGTTAACCAGCAAAGTGCAACCTCAAAATCGCTGCAAAATAGCCTCGTAACAGCAGCGTTTTCTTGGGGTCAAGGTCGTTTCGAGGTCGCCGGTTCGAGGTTGTCGTCGATCTGTTGGTTGAGATTCTTTGTTCTTTGGTCATAGAGCATGGTCGAATTTTACTAAGATAATAGAGGTTCATTCCTTCTTCTCTTTACTGTGTTTTCGCTCCTAATACCACATTTTTCACGATTTTCTTTTGATTTTTGTTTCGTCTTATTAATTGTTTGAGTTAGCGTTTGTTTTGTTGGATTTTGCACTGTTTTGTTTGAAAATTTCAATGCATTGGTTTATCCCATTTTTGTGATTTGTTTGGTTTATAATTGTATGAGTCCATTAAGTGGGTCATGATATTGGGTATAGCACTGCAATCAATGCAAGATAGAGTTACGTTGCTAAGGATAAAGCTTCATTTCCTTTGCCAACCTTATATCTTTTGTTTGGCAAATCTTGAGGGAGGCATAACCGATTTTGTACTAATTTGTTGTATACTGTTGAGAGAATAAGTCTTCGTCTTCTTTATTATTAATAATGTTAGGCACGTAATTAAATTATCACGGCTACAGGTACGGTTCCCGTGATGTAGTTGTGGTATTAAATTTCGAATTAGTTTTAATAAGGATATCCATGGTTCGTTTGATTTGAGGCGTGCTATTAGGCCCAAGACTGCCATAAATCAAAAGCCCTTCAAAGTTACATAGGAATATGGAAACTAAATCACAAATATAAATTTGGGTTTCAAATTAGGTGGCGGGTTCAAATTAAGAGGTTCTTCCCTTTTGTTTGAATTCGAACTTGAACTTGAGGCCCGAATTTATAAATGCGAATTAATTAAGGCCCTTTTAGAGACAACACTGTAATAGAAAATCATAGTTTCTTTTAGGATGGCCTTTAAATAAAAATGAGATGAGCCTCGCCGCACAAAACATATAAATTGCGAGGCCCTCATTAAATGCTTATATTGAAATACTTAGAAATTCGGGACGTGCCATTTAGCGAATTTTCATGGCCTCCCGCAAAGTTAACAAGACGCTAGCCACTTTAG
>NW_017674005.1:102126-104290 GCF_001879085.1 Nicotiana attenuata
AAAAATTTAATAAAATTTAGCACTATAGGTTTTGAACATGTATTAAAATCAGATTGTTTAGCCAATTATAATAATTTAAGCGACCGTGCTAGAACCACGGGATCCGGGGGTGCCTAACACCTTCCCTCGGGTCAACAGAATTCCTTATTCAGAATTTCTGGTTCGCAGACTCCAATTGGGAAGTCGAATTTTTCCTCGATTTGGGATTCAAATTAAATCGGTGCCTTGGGACACCAAAAGTCAATCCTTTCCTAAGTGGCGACTCTAAGAACAAATAAATAATCCCATTTCGAATAATATCACTTTAAATGGAAAAATTCCCTTATACATTATCCTTCGGGGTAGGTGTGTAAAAAGGAGGTGTGACAGCTCTGGCGACTCTGCTGGGGACCAAACCCAGAACTTCGGTTCAGGGTTTAAGAATTCGAGCTTAGAATAATTGTTATGTTTGGCTTTATCTGATTTTCCTACATGTTTCCTGCTAAATGTGCTAAATGCTTTACCGCTTTGATATTATCTGAATTGTATATAAACTGTGCCGAAACCCTTCTCTTCTCACCTCTGGGGATGTGCTTACTGGTTGGGACTCCCTATTCTGTTAGTGTCATACCCTGAAATAAGAAAGAGGCTCGGACAAGTTACTAAGCCGGATGATCTTTCGGGTCCCCGGTACGTAGCCCCCTCCTCGACTCGAGTTGTCCGCTCGGGTACACAGTCTAAAACAAATACCCAGGTTTTAAACCTAGTATAACAAAGCCTCATGCCGGATCCCTAGTAGGAACGTTTGTTTGCATCATATGCATTTGACTTAGGGGACTCAACACAGGGGTTGGGTCCGTCTAGGACAGGTGACCTGAAATGAAAAGACCATCCTGATGCATCTTACGTGCTACTTGTGCATTTATTTGCTCGGCTTTGCATGTTGACCGGCTTGTACATAATGGGAGAGAATTGAACGGAAAATAGCAGTGTGAGGACTAAGTGAAGGTAAACACTTGTTTTGAAAAACCAATATCCAAATAGTACTGAAACTCTGTCGGATTTTTGAGAAAAAAAAAAGATTTTGTTTTTAAAATAGTTGGTTTTGTCAAATCTGACCGAACTACGCGGGTCTGATTCTCACCGGATGTCAGATACGTAGGAAAACCTCATCGGTTCCGACCCCAATTTTCAAAAATTCAAAAATAATAATATTTTCTTTTAATTCCTTCTCTAGAAGTATTTCCTTAGAAAATTTAAAAAAAAAAGTTTGTTTAAACTCAAAATTGGTTTCCTTCTTTCTAATGTCTTTCATACGAGAAAAAAAAATCAATAAAAATCAAAATCCAAAATACGGGTTTCCTTCGTTTTGAAGTATTTTTCCAAAAAAAAAAGTCCAAAAAAAATCAGAAACCAAAATCCAAAAATATACTCCTTAGATGTCTTTCTTTCATAAATGTCAATAAAAAAAAATTTGAAAAATTGAAGTCCAAAAATATTTTTGCTTTTCCTTAGAAGTACTTTTGTAAATAAATAAAAGCTCAGAAATTCAAAACATTTTTCTTAAAGAAGTCCCTCTTTCGAAAATTAAGAGGTTACATCCAAAATCCAAAAATATTTTCCTTTTTTCCTTAGAAAAAGAGAAAACAAATGAAAAACTCAAACAAAAAAGTATTTTCTTTTTGCTTTTAAAATTCCCAAAGTTCAAATAAAAAAAAGGAATTTTCAGAAGTCTTTCTTTCAAAAATAAAATCAAAATCAAAAATCAAAAAAAAAAATTCCCTTTCTTCTTTTAAAGCATTTTTTTTAGAAAATACCAAAAAAAAAAATTTCAAAAAATCAAAAATATTTTTCTTTGGCCTTAAAGCTTTCATGGTCTGCGTTTTATAAAAAGAGAAAAAAAAAACGGGAGTTAGTTTACTCAATTCCCAATTTTTCCCGAACTACGCAGGTTTGATTCCCACCGGATGTGAGATACGTAGGCAACCCGCATCGGGTCCAACCACCTTTTTGCAAAAATAGCCAAAATACCAAATTTAATTTTAGTCATAAATAAGTCAGGTGATGCCATTCTTGCTTAAAAAAAAAACGCCGAATGTCCCCAAAAGGTCGTCGGAAGGCTGTTTTGGCAAGAACAGCTACCCTGAGTCATTTTAAACTGGTTGTCGGGCACAATCTTAAAATC
>NW_017674005.1:107306-110694 GCF_001879085.1 Nicotiana attenuata
GGTGTGCATACCATTCAGGGGCAGAGGGCCATCATACAAATGACTGTTGGACTCTGAAACAAGCGGTGGAGAACTTAATAGAGCAAAGGAAAGTTGTGTTGAGGGATGAGGATGTCCCAAATGTGACCAATAATCCGCTACCCGCTCACAACAACGGGCCAGTAATCGGGATGATCTGTGAGGACAGAGAATTCGATCCAGCCTTAAAAGCTATAATTGCTATCGCCGATGTAGAAAGAAAGCCAAAGGTGGCCCCGAAGCAAGAGAAAGGGGAAAAGAAGAGCAAAATCACCAAGACAGAACCAGAAAAGAAAGCTGATGTGGTGCGGGGGACCATCAAACCACCTCGGCTGAGTGAGCCAGTGGTTATTGGACGCGTACCACAGATGCCTATGACGAACCCTGCTGCGGTACCATGGAATTATCATCAGACGGTGGTTACGTACAAGGGTAAAGAGATCTTGGGAGAGCTTTTAGAAAACCCCCCTGTTGATAAATATTCAAATGTAGAGGAGGTAAACAATGCCACCAGAAGGCGTTTCTCGCTTAAGAAGCCTGTGAATGCTGAGGAAGCCGAAGTGTTCTTTCAAAAAATGAAAATGGCCGATCATGAGGTGGTACATCTCTATGATATTTTTGTCAAGCCTAAGTAAGGCGAAAAGGAAGACGATGAAGTGTTCACGGCTGAGGAAATCGAAGATATCTGTGGAGCTATGAGACAAATGCTTTATGAAACTAACATGGTTCAGCCAGGGGAAGGGACTAGCACCGCTGAGGTGCTCTACATGGGAGCAGATGCTAAACTCCAAAACTGGAAGGCTACGCCATTCCCGATCAGGCGGGAGTCTCGGTAGACTCGTCCTGCTACTTTTTCTGCATCCCGAGTTATTCCAGGGTGTAACTCGGATGTTTCCTGTAGTTTCTTGTCTTTAAATTCCCGAATGTGAACCCTGTTATCTTCAAAATTCCAAGAAATGAAATCAATATTTCATCGTTCATTTTTCTTTATCCTTTCTGATTTTGCTATTTTTCTCCTTCATTTCTTCTCTTTAGCTCTAATAATGCAGCTTTAAATAACATGACATGCTTGCGGACTTCATGCCTAGACCCTAAAATGCTGTCAGATTTCGAAATCATGAATCAAGTGTCGGAATGCAAAGAAGGTAACCTTGAGGAAATAAAACAAAGAATTGGAACAATTGAAGGAAAATTGGTTCGCGGATTGGAAAGGTCCATACATTACAACAAAAGAGTGTGATGTACTCAGGGCACCTCCGGGCAGTTGTACCAACAAAGGATGGCCCGCCCTTACAACAAGAAGGTGTGTCCCAGAAATTTTGAAGTAGGACAACTCGTGTTAAGACGCATTCTCCCTCGTCACCAGGAAGCCAAAGGAAAATTGGCTCCTAACTGGAAGGGTCCATACATAATCCGAAAGATATTGCCAAGAGGAGCACTGTACCTGGGAGACATCGAAGGAAATGACCTTGAAACAGCAGTCAATGCAGATGCAGTCAAAAGGTATTATGTCTAGGCCTCCTGCGATGATGGCTTTTGTGCAATTGAGATGACGAAGGCTTTCCTTCTCGCTACCCAAATACTATCAACCCTTCGTACACCCCTTGGGCCGGTCACACTTCTTTGGCTACCCTCTTTAGAACCCGAAAGTACAAAAAAAAAAAAGAAGAAAAAGAAAATATGATGAAAAAAAAAGAGAAAAATATGATGAAAGGAAAAAGAAAAAGAAAACAAAAACAAAAACAACAAAACCAAATATTTTTCTGAACTACGTCTGACTTGATTCCGAAAGGATACATAGGCAGCCTCTCTCTGGGGTTCAGACACACCAAAACAAAAATCCCAATTTCCCCAAAAAATGAAACTGGGGCAGATGATATAATGGTTCGGCCATGAATCCACCGAAATGGTTCCAAAGTTGTAGTTCCGCCCAAAATTCTTTTCACCCCAAAAACCTTGTCCAAGTCCTTCCGATCAATTGGCAAAGGCAGGGAAGTGGAAAACGTCATTGTTGGAATCTGACAAAATTCAAATGGAGAGAAATAAAATGAGAGAGTCTTATTGGTGAAAACCTTCGGGCACCATAAGGCGATGATGAGTAGAGAAAATGAAAATGAGAGAGTCCGCTTAGTGAAAACTCGCAAAGAGCACTATCGGGCGACGGCGAGAAGAGAAATGAGAGAGGTCGATTGGCGAAAACCCACAAAGGGCGCTGTCGGCCGAAGAGAAGACATCTCATCACTAAAAAATCCTGGCAAGGTTCCCTGGTTTTGAAATGCGGATCAATGGGTCCACGAGAAGCTGGAAAGTTTTTGTGGGTCGGGCGTCTAGTCCAAGAAGCATGTCATGTTCATTTGAAGCCAGCATTCACACCCCGAAAGGGACGCTTCTCTTTAAACTCATTTGCTTGCCTTTTGCATACTTTTCCTTTTAATCCTTTTCGGTTTAACTCTGATTCCGTAACTATTACAAAGAAAAGGTGGCAGGACCGGCTTCACAGGGCTCCGCCTGGTCAGAGTCGAAGAAAATACCCAGCCTCAGCGGATGCGTCAGTCCAATCCCGACTGACCATAGGGTTGATGCTTTTGAAGCAAAGATATTAGAAAAGAAAGAAAATCAAAGGCAAGGGCAGAATAAAGTGAAAAGGCCAGAGCCCACACGGGCAAGTCATAATGGGATCCCGAGAGTTGAATATTGTCGGTTTGGAAAAGCAATACACCCTCAAGATCAACAAGCAGCAGGGTTCTCAACGGAAAGGGGGCCAGGATCAAGCAATTGGGATGATCAAGGCCACAAAACCAACCACTGTTTCAAACTAATAAATTGTTCTTTGTTGGAAACAGGTCTTATTCAGAGCAACCGTGCAAGAAGCAGGTGCACCTCAAAAGAAATGAAATGCGCAAGCGCTGAAACAGCTTTGCAGCAGGAAAACGACCAAAAAGGAAGTTCCCCCCCCCCCCCCCCCAAATTCTTTCATGCGTTCTGCTAAATAAAAAGGAAAACATATAAAAAAAAAGAAAGGAAATAAAAATGAAAATCCCAAAAGAAAAACAAATCATGGTAGCATAGGATCCCATTCCTTAAATCTCCCGGCCAAAAAAACCGAGGAGCTTTCTCTTTCCAAATCCCGGCCAAAAAACCGAGGATCTCCCGGCCAAAAAACCGAGGAGCTTTTTCTTTCAAATCCCGGCCAAAAACCGAGGATCTCCCGGCCAAAAACAGAGGAGCCTTTTCTTTCCAAATCCCGGCCAAAAAACCGAGGATCTCCCGGCCAAAAAACCGAGGAGCTTTTTCTTACCAAATTCCGGCCAAAAAAATCGAGGATCTTCCGGCCAAAAAATCGAGGAGCCTTTTCTTTCCAAATCCCGGC
>NW_017674005.1:110807-112039 GCF_001879085.1 Nicotiana attenuata
GGCCAAAAAACCGAGGAGCCTTTTTCATTCCGAATCCCGGCCAAAAAACCGAGGAGCTTTTTCTTTCCAAATCCCGGCCAAAAAACCGAGGATCTCCCGGCCAAAAAACCGAGGAGCTTTTTCTTTCCAAATCCCGGCCAAAAAACCGAGGATCTCCCGGCCAAAAAACCGAGGAGCTTTTTCTTTCCAAATCCAGGCCAAAAAACCGAGGATCTCCCGGCCAAAAAACCGAGAAGCTTTTTCTTTCCTAATCCCGACCAAAAAATCGAGGAGCTTTTTCTTTCCAAATCCCGGCCAAAAACCGAGGATCTCCCTACACAATCCTAATTTGACTTGCTTAGATATATGTCACAACTAACTCACGAATTTTTCCTAGTGAAAACTGGGGCAGAAAATTTTGTTCGTTTGTTTGTCTTGGTATCTTAAGCAGGTTGACCTCAAGACATAGGGTGCGAGATGACCGATGGAATGAGTCTCAATCCAGAATAAAGAAAAGAAGAAAAGAATAAAAGAAATGAATTCAAAATGTTGAAGCAAACAAAGGTGCGGATTGCTCAGAACGTGATTGAAGTCATAAGCTCCGCCTGTTCCACTTTGACTCAGTGCTGCAGAGAGAAACAACACCTACAACTTGCGAGCATCAAGATTCAGATCGAAGTCTACAGCAAAATCAGCTTAGACTCAAGATCAAGTCTCAAGAAACTATAGATAGGAATCTTGTAACTCATAGTTGATATGCATAGTTAGCTTAGCTTTGATTTTCCTTTTGGTGTAATAAGGAGGTCAGCAAGCAGTTGCAGCAGCAACACCAGTGAAATCACAACTTCTAATAGTCCCAGCTACCAACCCTTCCAGAACTACACTGACCTGATTCCTTTATAGCCAAGGATATGTAGGCAACCTCTGAAGCAAGGTTCGGTCAAACTTTTTCAAAAATGCTTCTCATGGAGTTTCAAACAGGAAAAACCCCCTCATATTGCTCACTTTATCTTTGCCCAAAAACTCTTCATGTTTCCGAGCAAAGAGGGGCAGCTGTAAGCACGTGATTTTTGCCCTACCTGAAGATAACTCCTAAAAATAGACCAAAAATAATTTTTTATTGGTTTTTAGGAATTTTTCTTTATTTAGTTGCATTTATTGCATTTTTAATATTTTAAAATCATAAAAAAATCAAAGAAAAATTGTCATGTTTTAATTTCATGCCGTCTTAGGTTTAATTTGCATTTAGGAAT
>NW_017674006.1:0-29981 GCF_001879085.1 Nicotiana attenuata
TCTCTCTCTCTCTTGGCTATGTTATTACTTGTGTTGCTGCCTTACCTAGTCGGATGAAAGCCAAGGCTAGGCTGTGAAAAATTTGCTTACTTTCTTTCTGCATTTGCTTCTTTACTAGTATGTTCTGATTAATCTTCAGCATCAACAAAAACATGTTTATTTACTATTTCCTGCACTCTTGCCCGTTCCCTTCTTGTGTTTTATCGAGTTTCATCCCTAAGCATGATATAATCTATCCTCCTTTTCTTTTTCTGAATTTTATGTTTCCCTTATGTATGAACTCTATCAGTCACTTATGAAACCCAAACCCCACACCCCCTATGTGTTTGGTATCTGTGGTTGGTTTGGGGCATGACAGCATTGGACATTATTGTGCATGACCCAAACCTGATTCACTGGGATTATAACCTCTATATGTTATGTGTTTGGCTGGTTTATGGGCATGCCAGCTTCACTTATTGCTGTGCATGTCCAAACTTTGATCCTTGTCACGGTCACATGCCATCTGCAATGTATTCCCACACCCCTGCCCCTTTGAGCACTTGCTGATACTGCATAATTTTAACTACTGTTTTTCAAACCACCCTTATCCCCCCCTACTCTTAATCCAGTTTTAAACAACTTTCTACTTTTGCACTTCCACTCTACTCTTAGACTTAGGTTCTGCCCCTCTTGTGCGAGCCTTACCTTGGGACCCATGAGCTCCCTCTGAACTGGGACACATAAGGGTTGGCCCCTCCACACTGCACTCATCTCTATCTGGTTCTATGAATCTGGGTGTAAGCACTGCTCGGGGTCCTTTGAGACCCTTAGGGAACTCTGACACACCCAGGTCTGAGAAAGGCTTTGAAACAAGTGGCTTTTGAGGCGTTTTGTTCCATAACTCAGAGAGGAAGTCAGAATCAGGCTTCCTATAGTTGTACTTCCCTATTTTTATGTATTTTCTTGATGTAATTTAGCAACTGGTCTGTAATAATTTGTAACAAATATTTGGGGCTGGCTAGTGAAAAAGGGATGGGTAATTATGCATGCTCAAAGGGGTAGAAAACATGCTTATAGGATTTGTGTTTTGAATGATTGAATTCTGCATTTAGAAAGCATGCCTATAGGACTGTTTACATCCTGCATGTTCAATTCTGCATTTTAGACACCATGCCTGTAGGGGTTCATTTAAAATTCTGCATGTTCAACTTCACACTTAGATAACCTGCCCATAGGACTTTATTTTAAATTCTTCACGCTTGTTACCACTTAGACATCATGTTCTAGGATCTAAACGGCTATGAACGAGTATCATGTTTATAATGTTAAAATCAGTATAATCTTTAGACATCATGCCTATAAGAATTCCCAAGTAAAATCCTGCTTGTTTCCATTTCACGTTCAACTAGATATCATGTCTATAGGAA
Source organism: Nicotiana attenuata (assembly GCF_001879085.1). Classification (NCBI taxonomy): domain Eukaryota; kingdom Viridiplantae; phylum Streptophyta; class Magnoliopsida; order Solanales; family Solanaceae; genus Nicotiana; species Nicotiana attenuata. The sequence continues at coordinate 1,410 of NW_017674006.1, forward strand.
TCAAAATCAGCAACCTTAGACATCATGTCTCTAGGAGTAAAGACCAGTAATAATGGATATCATCATCTGCTGAATCTGAAACTAGTCTAATTTAAAATCAGTCTATTCCGAACCAGTTTTTTTATAACTTAATCTCCCTATTTAACACGTTTTAGCAAGCATACCTATAGGATTTCAGACCGCTCATTTTCAAGTTTGTTACTGCTTTGCCACATTCTGAATCATTAATAGATACCATGCTCATAGGATTCTACCCCAAACACTTAGGCAAGCCTTAGTAATAACAATAAAACTGAATTCGCTTCTGTTAATTAATAATGGCTACAACCAGGCAGGCCTGATTCGGACTTCTTATCTGAGTTATGGAATAAATTGGTCTGCTTCAACAACTTAAACTCCCCTCTTGCCTTAACATTTTCAGACCCTGCATGTTGTTTGAGTCATGCTATTTGATTGCTTTGTTTGAGGAGGTATATATGAGCCGTCATTGTTTATGTGCTTCCCCTGCTATTGTGTTGTCCTATATGTTTTGTATGTCGCCTTAGCTTTTTCACCTTTGAAACCTCAAAGTCAGCCTAATATCCCTTCCTTTTAGGATTAGTAGTCCTAAGTGCCTCTGGGACTAATAGGAATAGGACGGGTAATAGCATGCAATAGTGGTCAAGACCAATCTGTGCTTTAGTACCTTAATGGGTGGGAAGGGTAGATATGGATATGATGACCGGTGCGCTAATACCACGTGTAGCCCCTCTTTTGAGGTGTGATTAACGGGTATTGCATTGATGTGATCCATATTATAAACAAACCTAGGACCCCCTTTCCTTCTCTTTCTTTGTCTTTAAAGTATTATGACTTCTTTTCAAAAATTAGTCCTTTAATAATTGCTCTTTCAAACTTTGTTTACTTTCAAACCTTTGTGTATTAAATCCCCTCTTATTTGAGCGTTATCTATTATATGTTAATTGAACCAATTCACAAGAACTATCTGCGGGTAACCACACTAGTGGATCTTGAGGGGTCCCTAACACCTTCCCCTTAGGATAATTTCAAGCCCTTACCCTATCTCTGATTTTCAAGCAAAACTTAGAAATAAACCTTGAAGGTGTCCTAATGCACCATAAATCATTAGGTGGCGACTCTTCAGAAAATGTAAAACCCAATTCCCAAAAGGAATGAGTTGTCTTATACCCAAAATGTCATTAATCCGATTCTCCCGACGCGAGGAGGGAAAAAGGGGGCGCGACATGTCTTGCCTAGTTTTGTTGAAAAAAAATCCTGCTAAATGGTATTGTTTGCTACATGCGGGGGTGATGCATATACGAGGTGACGAGCGTGTATGCATGTGCAAGGGTTTCCATGCTCGGGAGGGGGAAATTATATGCTTTCTTTGTGCTTGATGAACTTGGTGATTCTTTGACTTATGCCTTATTTAATTCTATGACTAATATACTCAATTAACTGTGTTAGAAATCATGTAAGAACATATGACATCTTGAAAAGGATTTAATGTATTATTTTCGGAACTGTTTACATACCTAATTGACCATAGCATCATGAACACCCATTTATACCTATTATTACCATGCTACCTCAGCTTCTTTATCCATAATAAGAGATGAGGATTGGGTCCTTAGGGCTATGTTTGGCACGATGCTTATTTCCATGCGCTTGATATGATGTTGGCATGCGTGCAATGCGAGATAAGATTGGTTGGTTGGTTGTTAACGTGTGAGAAGGATTGGATTTTTCTGTGATGATTACTCGTTCATTAAACACTTACATGTCCTCTACTTGGGTTCCTACACTTACATGTCCTCTACTTGGGTTCCTACAGTTACATGTCCTCTACTTGGGTTCCTATTAATGTTGTTGTTTTGTATGTTACTTTCTTGTTTGTGCTATTTATATAGATATCTTCATGTTCCCTATCTATCATGTTAGTGTGATATCTATGTTTCTACCTTGTCAGTTACGGTTAACTTACGTTTTTACTTGATTTACTTTTGCTACATGCCCCCCCCCCCCCAAATTTCTACCCTTACTTGTTACTAGCCCGTACATGATCATGCCTCAATTTTTCACGTGATTTACTTATTAGGTGTCTTGACCTGTCACATGCCTTCACTTACTATCTGCCTTCACTTACTACATGTCCTAACTTTCTACATGCCTCCACTTGTTACATGATTCCACTTATTACCTACCTCTACTTGATGCGTGCTTTTACTTGACGTACATCTTTCCTCTTTTCATGTTCTACACTTATTTGCCTAGCCGAATTGGGTGACTTTTGGATTGGTGTGTGTTTATGCTTTGTGGAAGTCTTGCCTTTGTATGTGGGAGACATCTCTGTGGTGCCATGTTGCTCATCTTATTTTGTTGAGTTTGTATTCCTAGTTGATTTTCGCGTGTTAGTTTTCTTGATATTATGTTGTAAATTTCTTGTGCTTGGTTGTTGCAGAATAGTTACATATGAACTTATCATATATGTGGGATTGGTTTCTGTGCCACAGCGGAGAAGATATACATGTGTGGGATCGTGTTGCACACCGCAATGACATGATATATAGGATCGGGTTGCACGCCGCAATGGTATTGGCACAATATATGGGATCGGGTTGCACGCTGCAACGATATTGATATGATATATGAGATCAGTTTTCACGTTCCAACGGTATTAATATTATATATATGGGATCGGGTTGCACGCTGCAATATAGAACATATTAAGTGTGGGACGAGTTGCACGCCACAACAGTAAAGACGTATTATGGTTATTCTTGTTTATTATTTCCTATTTTCATATTGTGTTGTGAGACTAAGACGTGACGATATTCTAGGGCCTTCTTCTATTTGTATTCTGGTTTTATTTACTACGTGATTATTTATATCTCTTCCTTGTATTGCTCTTTCTGGTTATCATCTGCATAGGTAAGATATTGAGTGAGTATCTTTTAACCTAAATCTCGTCACTACTTTACCGAGGTTAGTCAAGGTACTTATTGAGTACACGGGGTTGGTTGTACTCATAATATACTTCTACACCATGCGCGCAGTACTTGGAGCTGCGTAGCTGTGGAAGACGAAGCCTAGCATTGAAGACGTTCCAGTGTCCCAGATTCAAGCTAACTCTTGTTCATGGTAATTTAGGACTTAATTTCTATTTATGTATACTTCAAATAGATGTTGTATTATTTTTATACCAGCTTTGCAAATCTAAGTCTTTGAGGCTCGTGACTTGTACTACCAATCCTTAGGTTATTGTACAGAAATTTAGTTATTTCACTTATTGATTTCATATTAATTTCAATAGAAATTTGTTGATTGTTATTTGGATTACCTAGCGGGTCGGATTAGGTGCCATCATGACTAGGTGGATTTTGGGTCGTGACAAGTTGGTATCAGAGTACTAGGTTCATAGGTTCTACGAGTCATGAGCAAGTGTCTACTAGAGTTTTGCAGATCGGTATGATGATGTCCATACCTATCTTCGAGAGGCTACAGGGCACCTAGGAAACTTCCTTTCTTTCTTTCCTCATTGTGTGACTTTGATTCAGCTTGGCGCTTATATCTTTGATTTCTTCCTATTCACTTATATGTGATGTTGCATGCTCGGTATCAGCTATCTGATGGATTGTGATGATGTGAATGGACTATGAAGGGCTATGGATGCTTGATTTTGGTTGTGATATGTTGTCTATTCCTCGAAAGGGATGCAGTGGTAGACCTTTCGGTTGTTCATTTGTGCGATGCAGTGGATTCTTGTATCTGGTTGATGAATGCAGACTTAGAAGGATTAATTGGGTTCCTAGTTGTTCTAATTGTGGTAGGGTCATGGGGAGATGTTGATTTGAGGCTAGCTGGTAGGATTTGAGGTTGTGTGATTTGTATGAGGCTTCTATTCAGTGGAATGCATATACTACCACTTTGGAGGGATTGAGGGAGCTGACTTGACGGTCACCAGGGTGAGTGTGTACTTGGCAGAGTCTTTGGAGTGTTTTATGACTAGATTCGCATGGGTTTATGAAGTAGTCAGTTGATTAAAAGTGCTAGACCGGGTCAGTTATGAAGGAAGGGTGCTATGGGTTACAGTTGATGTGTTTTATGGCTTCGAGCCAAGCGGGAGAGCCTGCTATCGGCGATCGAATTGCATGGTCATGCGTTGTATTAGTTCTTAGACTAGGGTGCGCTTGCAGGTTGGCTATGATTTGATAAGGGTTTCATCGAGGATGATTTAGAGCAAGGTGAATGACTATGAGAAGGTTCTGATGAGTTCAAACCTCATATGTGGTATCTAAGGATTTTTTGAATTTGTGTATTTGTGTATGGCTAGGACTTGAGATCTATATTAGATGGTGTTTAGACTTGTAGTGCTTCTATATTATTATTGACTATACATGGTAGTATTAGAGAGATGCAAGAGATGGCTTAGGGTTTGTAGAACATCCCTTCAGAGCGAGCATTTTGAGTTGAGTTACTTCTAGGTTTGATAGTCTGCGTGACTCGGTTGAGTTAGAGGGGAAATCAGTTCTGATAATTTGATTTTGTATTAAGGCTTTTGAAGGATTCACGATGGTTATGGCCACAACTCGGGGTTGATGTCTTCTACGGGTATAGAAGGTGTTTTGCGTATGGTGATGTCTTCCCGGAATGAGTTAAATAGAAGGTTCTTGGTTGATGAGGTGTTCATCCTATTGGTGATTTAGAGTTGATTATAAGTTTTGTATTTTCGCAAGTTAGCATGATAGTGGTAGTGCGCCGTGTGGGATTGAAAGTTGCGAGTACAAGGTTGCGGTTTAGTTTCGAAAGGAAGGTTATGAGTTCTTGATGGCACGAATGATTTCAGCTGTTTAAGGGAATGCTGGCACTATTTGATGTCTCCTGAGAAGAGTGCGCATGTGCTTTGACTTGCGGGGTGCTTGATTAGCATTATGGTGATCATCTGGTTTTGGGCTGTTGTGGTTCAGGTTTTGCTACGTGATGTAGAAGATCTATGTGAGTAATTTTTGTAAGATGAGGGAGTATGAGTGATGTATCAGCCGTTTGAGTCGTGGAGTTGGGGATTGGGTATGGAGATTCGAATATTCATGAGGTCGAGACTGGATGTTCTCATAGTAAACTATTCCTTAGTTATAGACTGTGAAGATGATAAGAATTTGATAGCTAGGGTATGTGTTATGGATAAGTTGCTATGGACTTTGGGAAGGTTATATACCTGTTTGGGAATGACTGAAATTGGTTTGGGGGCTATTTGTTGGTAGCCTAATGAGAATGTGTGTTCTATACTGGATCGGGTTTGCTTACTCTTACACAACTGTTGTCGTAGGTATATCATCGGGTGGAATGGATGTTATTCGTGCCCTGGTGTATGTTATGTATTTCTCTCTTGTGCTATGACGGTTTGTGAGGTTACATGATTATTCGCACGCATACTGTAAACATGTTTAGGCCTTATGGCAATATGGGCGATATGGCCCTAGTGATGTTTATTTGCTTATTGAATCTTAGTTGTGCTTGCCTTTCTCCGTATTGTGTTATGCCTATTCATCTTTCCATAGTTATATTTGTGCATTCTATCATACTTGATGTTGACGCACATGCAATTTGTGATCCCAAGCATTATGGCTCGATAGGTATCCCTATATGGATTGATATATTTGAGATCGAGTTGCGCACCGCAATGGAGTTATGTGGGATACTCTTCCTTGTATTTATTTCGTGTTTTATTTTCCCTTTGTGGGATGAGTTCATGAAATTATGCTTTTATTGTTATATAAATTGTACTTGTTGGATACTCCTTGTACCTTGCTTTCTTTCCATTTTTGGATATGCCGAGTTATTGCTTGTTTGGTGTACGGACCGCGTTGTGTGAGGATACATGTGATTTTTTATGTGACATGTCGATTGGGCTGCTCGTAGGGTGAGGCGAGGTTTCTAGACCTGGGATTTCCACCATCATATCGGGATAAGGAATGTTTGGATGAATAATATCATATTTCCACTCAGAATTTGGCAATGGTCCTTGTCGGATGAGGGAGCTCCTCAACTTGTTGATTTCATGAGTGGTTATGAGTTTCTGCATGTTTCTTTTATCATTAGTAGTGTCGTAAAGGTCCAAAACGATGTTTCATTTTATATGAAGTATATTATCGATATCGAGTTTGGTAATAAGCAGATATTATGGTCGGAAGTTATTGTTGTGAGTGCATGCGTTATGTGACACATCGTGTGGTTTAATCTTGGCAATGTATTAACGGCTTGATTTAGTTTGTTGGGGTGGATACAATGTATATGTACAAAGATTAAATCTTATTATGGATTTCGGATATTGGAGACTGGGTTCTAAGGTTTATGGACTAAGGTTGCAGTGACGATCTTCAGTTAGGTGTGTTTTCAGGCTTAGATGGACTGAGTGACGTGTGATCACCCATGGGTATGTGCATGGTGAGTTTATGCAGTGATTTGATGGCTTTGGGATGACTCTTGAGCATTTGTATTCAGTTTGGTAGTTTGAGGTTGTGAGTAGCTTCATATGGTATGTATGACTTGCGTGTATCGTCGGTTTTAGTTTTCGAGTGGTTCAGGATTGATTTGGAAGAATGATTCTCATTTTAGAAGCTTTAAGTTGGAAGAGTTGACCAACTTTGACTTTTGTGAATTTGACCCCGCATCGGAGTTTTTATGGTTTCGTTAGGTCCGGATAGTGATTTTGGACTGGGACGCATGTTGACAATTTGAAGGTTTAGGAAGTTGACAATTTGAAGGTTTAGAAAGTTCATAGATTTGACCGGGAGTTGACTTCGATGTTATTGTGTTCGGATTGTTGTTCCTAAAGTTGGAATATGATCGTTGTGTCATTTGGAACTTGTGTGCAAATTTGAGGTGATTCCGAGTTGTTTAGACGTGTTCGACGCAAGTTTGAAATTTGGAAATTTGAAATAGTTCATTAACCTTGAATTGAGTGTTATTCGTCAATTGATGTTATTATGTGTGATTTGAGGCCTCCAGTAGGTCCGTGTTATGTTTTGAGATTTGTTGGTATGTTCGGACCGGGTTCCAAGTTTCGGGGTGGTTTGGGCTCATTCCTATATGTTTTGGGAGTTGCTGATTGCTGGTGTTTCTGCAGAGCTTCGCGATGGCAAAGCTAGTCTCGCAATCGTGTAGAGGAAGTTGGGGCTGTTGGCGGTTTTTTTCTTCACGTTCGCGAGTGAAGGACCGTGTTCTCTATGGTCGTTTATGGGCTGGAGTTATTTGTTCTTTGCGTTCGCATAGGCTGGTCGGAATCACATTTCAGCGAGGGTTTTTTGGTCATCACGTTCGCGTTGGAGGTGACGCGTTCGCAAAATTCAGGCATCGATGGTCATCGCATTCGCGTTGGGCTCTCACGAATGTGTAACATATTTTGGCAATGTTCTTTTTATTGCTTCACGATCACGAAGGGCTCACCTGAAGCAACAATATAAAGATCTATTTCAGACTTGGAAATCATGTTTACCATAATTTGAGACGTGGAGCTCGAATTTAGACGATTTTGGAGGGGATTTTTACCACATTGATTGGGCAAGTATTTTTGACTCAGATATTTTACATGATTACATCTTTGACTTTGGCATTTAATTGATGAATCTAAAAGAGAAATTGGGGATTTTTGTCTAAACTTTTCAAAAGTGAATAATTGAGTTTTGAATATTGATTTGGAGACGGATTTTAGTGAAATTAGTATGGTTGGACTCGTAATCAAATGGGTTGTCAGAATTTTTGTGTTTTATCGGATCCCGGGGTCCGGATCTGGGTTGGATTTTTTGTTGACTTTTAGTATTTGATTGAAGACTCGACCATTATTGTTTGGGTTTGCTTCCTATGGCATTATTTGATAATATTGAGTTGCTTTGGCTATTTTCGAGCCATTCGGAGGTCGATATGTGCAGGGTGGTGCTTCTACTGTATCGATTTGGCTTGCTTGAGGTACGTGTCTTGCCTAACTTTGTTGAGAGAAATTTTCCTCCTAAATGATATTGTTTGCTACATTCAGGGGTGATGCATATATGAGGTGACGAGTGTATATGCATGTGCCAAGGTTTTCATTTAAATATGATTGGGATCCCACCAGAAGTAACCACTCATAAGCTAAGCTTGGACCCGAAGTTCCACCCGGTTAAACAAAAAAGGAGGCCTCAGTCCGAAGTCAAACATGCCTTCATCAAAGACGAGGTATCCAAACTCCTTAAAATAGGGTCCATTAGGGAAGTTAAGCACCTGGATTGGTTGGCTAACGCAGTGGTAGTGCCTAAAAAGGGAAATAAATTAAGAATGTGTGTAGATTACAAAGACTTGAACAAAGCGTGCCCCAAGGATTCTTTTCCTTTGCCTAACATCAATCGCATGATCGATGCAACGACCGGGCATGAGATGCTCAATTTTCTCGGCGCCTATTCCGGGTACAACCAAATCCGGATGGACCCGAGAGATCAAGAAAAAACTTCCTTTATAACTAAATCTGGCACCTATTGTTGTAATGTAATGCCGTTCGGACTAAAAAATGCCGGTGCCACTTATCAACGCCTAATAAATTGGATGTTAGAAGAACAAATTGGAAAATCAATGGAGGTTTAAATTAACGACATGTTAGTTAAGTCCCTATGAGCAGAAGACCATTTGAAACATTTGTAGAAAACCTTCAACATACTGAAGAAATACAATATAAAGCTGAACCGGGAGAAATGCGCATTCGGGGTCGGGTCCGAAAAGTTCCTCGGATTCATGGTATCCAATCGGGGATTGAGATCAATCCTGACAAAATCAAAGCTATCGAAAATATCACCGTGGTGGATAGTGCCAAGGCCGTTCAAAGGCTAACCGGGCGCATAGCCGCCCTGGGCCGATTCATATCGAGGTCCTCCGATAAGAGCCAACTAGGGGTGTTCATAAAAACCCGAAATACCAAACCAAACCGACCAAAAAAATCGATACTTTTTGGTTTGGTTTGGTTTTTGTTTTGAATTTTAAAAACCGATCAAATGTGGTATGGTTTTGGTTTTAATCAGAAAAACCGAAAAACCCGAACCAAACCGACTATTACACCTATATATATATATTTCAAAAATTTAATGGTAAATGTTAATAGTTTGCACTTTTAGAATAATTCTTTACCTTTACATTCTAGTTTGATTGGTAGTTTTCTTTTGTTAAGTGTAAGAATCCATTTCGTGTTAAAAATAATATATTTTTAATTGAGTCCTTAAATTATTCATTACTATTTGATTCAACTATCATTAATATATCTTGGTAAATAATAGATTTCTCAAAGGGCAATTGATTTGATAGTGTTACGTTGAAAATGTGGTCGCCGGAATATGTGTTTGGTAGTGTATGTCTTATATTTAAGAAAAAATTGACAAATAACCGAAAAAACCGAATAACCGACAAAACCCGACATAAATCGAATCGAGAAAAAACCGACTTAATTGGTTTGGTTTGGCTCTAATATTTGAAAAATCGACTTACTTGGTTTGGTTTCTTTTAAGGGAAAAACCAATCCAAACCGAACCATGAACACCCCTAGAGCCAACGGTTCTTCTTGTTACTGAAGAAAAAGAATAACTTTTCGTGGACCCCGTAGTGCTAGCGTGCTTTCCTCGATCATCGACATGGTGACATCAGAATCATCAAGGGATATGAACGACCTAGGAACTCCATAGTCATCATCCTCGCCTGCCTCTTGCTTCTCCGGTTCGGTCGGGGCCGGTGTCGGTGATTGCTATTTAGTTTCTTCATTCCTAACCTACTCCGGGTTCTTTGATGTCGAGAGTGTGGACATCGGGGTCACCTCATCGACCACGAACATTTCTTTTGTGCCCGGCTATTGTCCGTAAACTGTCTTGAGTCCTCCCAGTGTGGGGAACTTTAATGCCTAGTGTAGTGTCGAGGGTATTACCTCATGTTTTGAATCCATGTCCTTCGAACAGAGCATTATGTCTCATATCCCTTTCAATCACATAGAACTTTATTTCCTAAATGGTCCCAACGGTGTTCACTGTTAGGGTTATCTCCCCTTTAGTAGTTTCGCATGCCATGTTGAATCCGTTTAAAATTCGGACTGCAGGCACTATTTGGTCCTGTAGACCCAACTGTTCCACGGCCCTCGATCTCATGATATTGGCCGAGCTACCTGGATCAATTAACACACACTTAACTCGAGATCTATTTATGAGTACAGATATTACCAGAGCATCATTATATGGTTGCACGATGCCTTCAACCTCCTCATCGTTGAAAGATACGGCCCCCTCCGGTATATCATCTCGAGTCCGTTTTTCCCTTGTAATAGACACCTTAGTGCGCTTTAGCATCGGCCCCTGGGGGACGTCGACTCCACCAATGATCATGTTAATGACGTGCTTGGGTTCCTCTTCCTCGGTGTGCTTGTTGGAGCCCCTATTCCTGAATGATTTTTGGCTCGATCACTCAGAAATTCTCGGAGGTATCCATCATTGAATAACCGGGCTACTTCTTCTCTTAGTTGTCGGTAGTCTTCGGACCTGTGGGCGTGAGTGCCATGATACTTACACATTAGGTTGGGGTCCCTTTGGGTAGGATCAGACTGCAATAGTTGAGGCCATTTGGTATATTTGATGCGTCCGATTGTAGATAAGATGCCGGCAACATCGACCCTGAAGTTGTATTCCGATAATCTAGGTGCCTCCCTGGCCCCAAGTGGCCTGTCGAAACCGTTTTTACTCATGAGTCCCCGACTATTATGGCCTCGATCGTTCCTTTTTTCACTCCTCGCATGGGTTCCGTCCGGACCCATTACCCCCTTGATCTCCATTATATGGTTGATACCGATCTCTGTTCGGTCTTGGTTCATGATCGACGACTCTTTTGGATCTGTCACTTATTCTGACGGGATACACGAATCCGGAATGGGCCCCGAGGTGATCATCTTCGACTCTGATTTTTGATTGGTACCTATTATAGACGTAGGCCCAAGTTACCGCCAAGTATTCTATCAAATTGTTTTTCAACTACTGTGAAGCCAATGAGCTTTGGGGTTAAGTCCTTGGGTGAATGCCTGAACGGCCCAATCGTCCGCGACGGAGGCACATCCATCCGTTCAATTTGATATCTCGACACGAATTCCCTGACCATCTCGTTATCTCTTTGCTTTACTTTGAAAAGGTCTGACTTCCTGGTCTCGACCTTGATGGCCCCGGAGTTCACCTTTACAAAGGCATCTGCAAGCATAGCAAACGAATCAATAGAATTAGGGGGTAAGTTGTGATACCATATCATAGCTCCTTTTGACAAGGTTTCTCCGAACTTTTTAAGCAGAACGGATTCGATTTCATCATCTTCTAAGTCGTTTCCCTTGATGGCATACGTGTAGGAGGTCACATGTTCATTTGGATCAGTTGTTCCATTGTACTTCGGAATTTCGGGCATACAGAACTTCTTTGGGATTGGTTTCAGAGCTGCGCTCGGAGGAAAAGGCTTTTCGACAAATTTCTAGGAATCCAGGACTTCCAATATCGGGGGTGCTTTTGGGATCTGATCAACCCTGGAGTTATAGGTCTCCACTTTTTGTCGTTGGCTTAGATCTTCTTTCCCCCCGATTCTAGCCGCTTCGTCAGTTCCTCGAGCATCTTTATTATTTCAGGGCTGGCCCCGACTTCAGCTTCACCCGGCCTTTCCGAGGTTCGTTCATTTTTTCGGGTGTTCTGCCGGGATGGTTCGGGCTCAACTCTGCTAGCGGCGTGGCTTTGGTTCTGTAACTGGGCTATCGCCACCTGTTGAGCCTGTAACATTTCAAAGACCACCCGCAAATTGATCCCATCGCCTTCGGCGTCATGCGTATCCCGAGCTACCGACCTGGCTCCTCCATGAACGATGTTCTCTAGGTCGGTGGGCAAGTTTTATCGATGGCCACATGCGACTTGGCATCGATTGGGTCTGCGACCAGGCCCCCTTTGGGGTCAACATAGGGGATCTCGTTGCTAGGTACCATATTGTTGTTCTTGCCATGGTGGCTAGACTCAACATCAACGTGCAAATGAGCAGATTGAGAGTTTGACATTCTTAAATTTTACCTGAAATTAAAATCTCAAAGAACAAGCGTAAAGCAGAGTGTGTTATGAGAATTTGTATCAAATTGCCACTGTTATCCTTAGTCCCACGGTGGGCGCCAAACTGTTTACCCTAAAAAACGGATAACAATTGAATTTATATGTGGTTTTAAGGATATGCAGATTAATTCAATATAAATAATTAATGGCGTTAGATTAAACAAATGAAAGACGTAATAAATTGCCAAACCAATAATAAGAGTGATCGCGGACTCGGTAAATGGCTTAATGAGGAGCCTGCCTTCGAGACCGAGCTTATCCTTATGAAGAACTGATGAACAAAAGTAACAACTTCGAATAATAGAAAGAATATGAGTATATTGCCTTGATATGCATGTTACATGTGTCTCATGAATAATAATCTTCCCCCTTTATATAGTAGGGGAATTTTACCCTAAGTACAATTCTAAAAAAGGTAAAAATCTTTCGTTTCGCTAACCACTGATTTTCTGCCGATACGGACCGAGATTCACGCCGTGATATCCCGTTGGGCACGGATATCACAACCTTTCGTTAGTCATGTGCAGCCGTTTGATAATGTTCTCCGAAGTCTTGAGGCTCGAACCGAATCCGAAGAACGTGGTTCCGATGCCTCCGAGGGCAGGTGTTTTGCTTGAAACCCGACACGAGAGGCTCCTCGCCCAGATTTCGATTCCTTATGATCATGTTCCTACTCCATTTGTCTTATCGGGAAACTGTGATGTTCAACGAGCTCGATTTTACCTGTATACAAACTCCCGATGAAATTTTGCTGTATTGGTCTTTTACTTGAGGCTTTTCTTTCCGAGAAATATAGGTGTCCTATAGGGTTACTCTAAAATTTTCGTTTGCATATTTGTGCTAGAAAGCTTTTTTAAAATTTTCATTTATTATAACGGGGAGGGTAAAGGGGAAGGGAAAATTGGGAGAGGACTGAAATCTCAATCGAGTATATGACATTTGAATGGGTTGAGGCATTGAGTAATAATACTAGGTCGAATAAGCGGGTATAGGTGACCCGAAAAATAGACACGAATAACCCGCTGATACTTGTTGTCTACCATGGATGGCACTCCATTAAGACAGTGTTCTAGGGCACACAGACGAAGTGCAAAGAGAGCAAAAAAATGCCGTTCATTTCGAAAATAGAGAGGCAATCAGATTACAGTTCCTTCAGCTCTAGTTGCCCCATTGTCATTGACAATGGCGCTTCCTATTTCCGTATTGGGTATTCATCCCTAAATTCCCAAATTCTCTCCGTGCTTGAGTTTCTTCTTTTTTCCGTTTATTTAGCTTCGGATTTGTCAATTGACAGGTGGGCAGGAGAGAATGATCCTCGCGTAATCTTTCGAAACATTGTTCAGAGGCCTCGCCACAAAACGACTGGTATGTTTTTTTTATTGAGGTCAAGGAGAATAATAAAAATGAACCACATTTTCATCTCTACAAGACGGGGGAGATTTTAGATTATGATAGCTGATTGAGAAGGACGGATTTGCATTTAACTTCTTAACTTCAGAATGTGTTGACCGGTTGTCTCCATAGATATGTTAGCATTTTCACCTGTTTGGATTGCCTCTAAACTTCTATCTTGTTAAATGTTAATCCTGTGGCCATTACTTTCTTTTGATAAGTGAAAGGAACATTCAGAAGGTTAACTTAACACCTCTTATGAAATTTTCACTAACTTTTTTTCCCATGAAAAGAAATCATTTTTCTGTTTTGGAATACTTTACAGTATGAATTCATGTACTTTGATTTCATTTTCCTCTTTTGATTTCTTTTCTGAGTGCTCAATACTCAAAAGCAAATGCACAACCCAGATAGAATGCTTGGTTCCTATGCCTTTATACATGGAGGTTGTGATTGAGACCATAACCATGTTGTATTCCGGTCATTCTAAAAGGTGCATAAGCCCAATTTGTTTTTTTTGGGGGTGGAGTGGGGAGCAAACAAACTTGAATTAAGTGTCATGCAGCAAGGGTGATGAGGGAGCAGTATCATAGCAGCTCATAATATTCGGAAAACAGAAAAGTCAAGAGACTCAAGGCCATGGTAATTTTTTGTTTTCTTGAGATTCATGGATATAACGAGGAGTCTGTTAACAGGAGTCTTCTTCGCAAAAGAATACTACGAAGGAGGAAAAGTAAGAGAAAGTTTGTTAATTAGGAGAAATGGTAGACCCAGTTTTGGTTATCCAAAAAAATTGGTAGACCAGGGTTTTCTAGTACATAGTCTTTCCTATGTGGCATTGACTTTTCATTTGCTTTAATGAACTATAGTAGAACAGGCTGACATGTGTATTGGTGCTCTGCTTAGGTCCTTCAGAATAGACTCTAAACTGCTGAAAATTGAAAGTACCCATATCGGTGCTTACCTGTACCCTTGTCACAAAGATACCTGTCTGAGTCCCTATGTCAAACTTTTATTCCTTGCTTATGAGACGCTTAAGTAGCTGCTATATTTGTTGTTTTTAGCAGTTGTTTTTATTTCTAGTCCCAGAATGATAAACTTATGCAAGCATGCTCTTGGGAAAATGAGATATTATCTTTTGATTTTTTTATGTGATGCTTAACTTTAAGTTCCTCATTACAGTTTCGTGAATAGTAGTTAGATTTGGTATATTAGAATCTTGCCATTTTGCTTACCTGGTCGCTCTTATTTATTTGTTGGCAAGTTTAATTTAAAGGTGTTTTTTTTTTCTTAAAAACAAAAAAAACTAGTAGTTAAAAGGTATTATGAGGATAAAGGAAAATTATGGTCCTTGTGAATAGTAACTAAATGGAATTAAGCGATAATGTTGAATTTCGATAATTTCACTTGTTTAAATATCTAGGATGCATGGCATGCTTTCATGATCATCCATTGATGTCTATCCTTGATGTGTATGTTAGTGTTTTCAAAAGCGAAAAGTGCGAAAAGAGCGACAAGATCCAAAGGAGAAGTGAAAACGGGGAAGCGAAGTGCACGCATTGTTGAAGTTAGGCGCAAAGCTACGTAAAATTGAAAAAAATGCCAAACACATATGAATTTAGTACTATAATAATGTAATTGCAATTAAAATAACTAACAATATTGACGATATTAATCCAACTCCTCAACTTTATCAAAAATAATAATAATAATAATAATAATAATAATAATAATAATCCAACTCCTTAAAATTGAGATTCAAATAGCTGACCAGTTCTTATTAGGATCACTTTGCGAATCATTGTTTAAAGTGCGAATTTCTCTAAAGCATGACCTTATCAATGAAGTAATAACCCCTCGCTTCTCATCACCTCATCACTTTAAGAGACAAATGATGTCTTTTAATAACACATGTCAAACGAGAATGACATGAGTGTGGATTTTGGGGGCTCCTTCAAAATAGACTAAAAAGTTTTAAAAGTTGAACACACTCATTTTGGATGCCTAGCAGTACCTTTTCTAGATGTATACCGTCCATAAGTCCATATAGTGTAGATTGATGTTCTACCAAATTTGATTGCTCCACTTAGTTATGGAAGAAAAGAAAATAAAGTTGCCACCTTAGGTTTTGTTCTTAAACTTCATAACTATGGCTAAACATATACACAAGGAGGTATTTAAGACTTGATCCTTTGTCCTTACGAGTGCTACCTAACTGGAATAAACACATCCTCGCAAGGAGCCTAGGACAGAGTCAAAGATATAAGTTGGTGAATCTAGAATCTACTTTACCCAATCCTAAGAAAACAATACACTAAATCTTGATATGTAATTATGCACTAACTTATCATGGAGACTATATCTCAATTAGAAAGATGCATTTGAAAGTATTAATACAACCTACTCTTCTAAAAAAATAGTATTAATACAACCTACTAAACTTATGAAATGTCTTCCTAGTGGCTTTCTTTTGTTCAGTTCAAATTTTGATTTAAACAGTCACATAAGGGGCAAAATTAACAATTTTCTATCATTACAGATAAAAAAGCAGGTTTGGTTGTTCAAGGGAACTTCCAACCTCCAATGAGAGTTAGGATAGGGTAGACAAATGTGCATGTTAATTCCTTGAAGAAACAATACCTCTCTTTTGGTGAAAGACTCACTTTAATTAACAGTGTGTTGAATGGGATTCTCACCTGCATGATGTCATTATTTCATATTCCTTTATTAGTAGAGAAGAAAATAATATGAGAAGTCAGTTCTTATGGGAAGAAAATGTAGAAAAGAGGAAGATGCATTTAGTAAAACTGCAAGAACTTGACTTGTTTTTTAAATGGCTTTTGAGATATAATGAGGATGACAAATAATTGTGTAAGGAAATAATTATTGTCAAGTATGGTAGGAAAGACTTCTGGTGTCTTTGCCCTGTTTTAGCTGCAGGAGTTGGTTTATTAAAACAAAAATGTAAATTGTGGCCAGAATTTCAGCAGAACATAAGATGGAAGGTTGGTATTAGGTGGATAGATTTCATGTTTTGTATAGCTTAACCACCGACAAATACTGTACAGTGGCAGGTTGCTTTACTAACTCAGTTTAGCAGCTTACCTTTAGGAGACATTTTGATGATTGGGAGGTAGAAATTAGTCAATTTCTGCACTTCTTGGAACCTTAACCCTTGATGTTAACAGGTTGGACTCTCAGATCTGGACAGCTAGTAAAAGAAAAGAAATTTTCTGTCAAAAGCTGTTACAGACTTCTTTAGAAACAAGTTGGCCATTGGGACTTAACTTGGTGTTGGGCCATGTTTTGGAAGCTAAAGCACCATGAAAGGCTGCTTGCTTTGGATGGGTTGCTGCCTTAGATGCCCAAGCCAGGCTACAAGACAAAAGTTTTGTTTTATGTAGCAGATGCTTTTCCTGTGAGGAAGCTCAAGAATCTGCAAGTCATTTTTTTTCTTCACTGCAGACAAACAAGGTAGATGTGGGATTTTTTCCCAAGTCTTTTTGGTGTGCAATGGGTGATGCCTCTAAGTATTAGAAGCTTACTAGAGTGTTGGCAGTGTCAAAGAGTATGCAGAAGATTGAAGGAGATATGAAAACCCATTCTTCTACATATCATGTGGACATTTGTTTAGGAAGAAATAAGAGATGTTTTGACAGCCAAAGACATCATACTTCTGTTGTAAACAATAGATGTTCACAAAACTTGTATTTTGACGCAGGGATAGCATGTAAGGGATGGCATGTTAAGAGGCACCTCAATATCATCATCTTTCATTTCTCCTTTCTTAACCTTCCCGTCAGTTGGAGTAATTCTTTTCAGTCTGACATTATGTGATAGAAGTGTTTGCCCAAAGCTCAAAATAACTCTTCATAGATAAACCGGACAGCTTTCAACTCACACCATCTAACTTGTATCTTCCCGTATAACAAGGATGTTTAATTTTCTCTATCTGTGTCTGTTCTGCATAATTGGAACACTAATAATCTGAGTCATTAGGCTGATTATATTATCCTATGTGATCGACCTCTCTGCCTTGCATGAAGGATAGAAGTGATACTAAAAGCTTGTTTGGTCAAGATATCAAACTTTTACTGATCTGTAGCTAATTGATCATTTGGTAGTTGATTGAAAAATGATAACTCTTTTGGAAGCAATGTAGAGACCAGTTCGGATGTTGAGTTTACTTTTTTTTTTATAAGGTAAGTGAAATGTCATTAAAGGCATCAAGAAGATGCAAAGATTACAAAAGAAGGAAAATGTCTGCTCTAATACAAAAAGACTATTATAAGGCTAAGGAGCTGACAAAATCCAGAAACATATCATAGTTATTTACAGGAGAAAGATTCACCCAACTAAAAAGGTTAACCAAACATCTAGCCTTTAGATAGCTTCTAGGAGTTGAAATACCATCGAAACATCTGTGGTTTCGTTCAATCCAAATGCACCAAAAGATACAGGCAGGCACCATGAGCCAGATGTGCTTGATGGCTTTGTCAACTCTCCGGAGACCCCATGCTTCATGGAGCTCTCTGACTGAATTAGGCATAGACCAGTTCAGTCCAAAAATG
The DNA here is from genome assembly GCF_001879085.1 of Nicotiana attenuata. Lineage (NCBI taxonomy): Eukaryota > Viridiplantae > Streptophyta > Magnoliopsida > Solanales > Solanaceae > Nicotiana > Nicotiana attenuata. The sequence continues at coordinate 19,495 of NW_017674006.1, forward strand.
GTTAAGAATTTGTTCCAGATATCTGCTGGTACTGTGCAATGAATGAACATGTGTGGGATGGACTCCGAACTTGTGTGGCACATATGACATCTATTGGCTAGTGGAAACCTCTTCTGATAAGGTTATCCTGGGTTAAGCAAGCTCCATTTTATACTATCCAGCAAAAGCACATAACCTTTGTGGGAAGTTCAGTCCTCCAATTTCCAAGGCCATAAATCTATTAGAACTTTGTTGGAGCTCTCTGCATAGGCTGCTTTAACTGAGTATACTCCATCTCTAGTATTACCCCACTTCAATCTATCTGCTGCTTGGTTGTTCACTGGATGAGACTCCAAACTTCCAAGAAGAGCCATTAGGTCATCAATTTCCCAATCCTGCAGGTGCCTTCTCAAAGAGGGCTCCAAGTGTTGCCCTCCCAACACTGTAATTTGTAATTTGACAAGTGCTTAATAATCCATTTATGATTAAAAATAATCCATAATGAAGCACATAAGATTATGGTCTAGAGGTCAATGAAGTTGAAATGGACCAAGGCAGACCAGGGTTCAAATCTCCATAGAGTTACCTGATTATACCTGTGGCAGTGGGAGGTAGTAGGCACTTGGTAGATTTGTTGAGGTGCGAGCAAGCTGATCTGAACACTATCTTATTAAAAATAAAAAAATTCTACGACGATCAGATTGTAGAAAAGTTTGGTGAAGAAATGATCAAAATTACTCCTTGCTAAACAACACTTCTTATGACCATATTTTAAATAGTCGAGGTGCGTGCAAGCTGGCTTGGACATTGCCATTATCAGAAAAAAATTCCATAATGAACAGACTGTAGTGAAGATTGGTGAAGAAATTATCAAAATTACTTCTTGCTAAACAACACCTACTATAAACATGTTTTTAAATAGCGAATGCATATAATGCATCATCATTTGATTGGTGAATATTGGCTTCAAGGTTTTGTTATGTTCTTATCATATTGCAGGTGAAACAGTAACAGTTGTCGGTGATCACAATCCTGCACTACTGAAGTACTTTGATTGCACGCGTTCAGGACCTCGTTCAGCATTTGAGAGCAATGTTGTTTATCAGTTTGAGATAATGGAATATGTAAGACTTCTATTTGGTGGGATTCAGTTTCTGAGTAAATGGGCTTTGTTGAGTTTGTAAGCTTGACCATGAAATTTGTGATGAGTAAACTTTATTCCCAACTCTCTCCCCCAAAACAGAGAAAGAAATATCAACGACCTACCAGAGCATGAAAGCTAGTTGAGCTGACAATTTATCTAGACTTTAGGTCTAACTACTGTGTTCTATGTTTTCATTCCTATTTTCAAGAGAGAATACCCTCTCTGGATTTTAACTATAACCTCTTTGGGATGTAAGGCCAAGCAAGGCAAATTCACGATGTTATTTTAGAGTGTCAAGACAGTGCAATCTGACTAAGATATTGATGCGCGGCCAATTGTAGCGGAAAGCTTCTCGATAATGACTCGTTTTCCTCCTTTTGGCCGGCACTGATGCCATACATGGCACTCTTGGTGTAAGTGATAGTTGGATCATATATTTGGTTTATGTGATGCTATGTTGCTAAGTAGAGTCTAACTGACATATGGAACATTGATGATTGTGGATTAACTTGTCTTTCTGATTTGTCTTGTTTGCATTAATCATGTTACCATTATTCTTATTATCTTTTTTTCTGCAACGGTACTCATGTTACCATTATGTTCGCGGTTTGCTGTATGTAGATACTGGACTTTGGGTTTGATCGATTAGGTGCTGATCAGTCACAGGTATGTTTGCTTTCATTCAACTATTACTCAGGATGATAGACGGATCTGATGCTATTACGTTCAGCTTGGTTTATTAAGATTTGCTTGGTGCTTGCTGTCCGGAGTGAAGCTTTAAAATCCTTGTTGTGGCCTTTGACTATTGCTTCTCTTTGATTATTTGATATAAACTGTTTATGTCGGTCGTTGATGTTTTGATCCTTGTCAATTGTCAAATTATTCTATCTTCTATCCGCAGAATTTTTATCCAACTGTATTTTCTAGGGATCGTGTACAGAATGCAAATTGATATGCTAACACAGAAAAGAAATAGAAGAAACAGCTCTACCCAGAACCTAACGATGAATTGTATCTTGCTGTTTATGTTTTCATGTGAAGAAAGTTACATAAATGATGTAGAATACATATTAGACATGATATAATCCTTGTGAGAAGAGCAAGAATAGGTTTTTGCTACCCTTTTTTGGAAACTGTACATGGATACCAGCACAATCTTTGTGCTGTGATTTTAATACAAATGTTATTTAAAAAAAAAAAAAAAAAGAAATAGAAGAAACATGGGCTAAGCAAGCATCATATAAGTCCTTATAGTTTTACCGACCTTATGATATCAATATCATCAGTTTGCACATTAAAGTAAATTGTATGGTGTGACACAGTTTTTGTTAAAGGAGATTCTCTGACACTATCCTCTTTCTCTTCTCTCTTTTTTTCCTTCTTGCAAGAGATTCCGTGTCAATTGATGTGCCTCCATATCTAGGTTTTCTCGATGTCATTGGCTTAAACAATTGGGTGATGATATATGTTGCATATGTATTGCATATATGTAAATGAAGAGATGCACTTCAGTTTGCATACCTTTGTTTCTCATAAGGCGTACATACATATATGCACAGAGATACCACTACTCGAATTTGCCTACAATCCATTTTTATACTTCCAAACTGGTTATTATGGCATAGATTATGGGGCGTAGCATGTATATTTGGGATTCAGTGGGTGATCGGAGGGACGGTCAGAGAGTTACTACCCTAAGATAAGGAGAAAACGGGACTGGACTCTGACGCTTATGTGAACAATATATATAGAGAGAGAGTGTAAGGCTGTTGAAAATTCTTTTGTACACATGGACGGAACTTTCTTTTTTTACAGTGTGAAGTTCTGGAGCCCATATGATATTCCAGTGAGCATGACTAAATGCTCTTTCTAAAGAACCGTCTCTTTGGTAGAATTCTCTATGTATACATCGACAGTTTTCCTATCATATCAGTAGAACCATTACCTTTATTGAGAACAAAATATGTTGGAGCGGCAAAGCTAAGATGTTTAAGATATGGTGAAAAACAGACCTTTCACTTTTTGCCCCTTTTCTTCAAACGTATCATGTCCATCTGATATTGCGCATTTACTTTCTGCTGCATATATCCTGTTATTAAACTTCAGCTTGTAGTCCCTTAAACCAATTCTTATTCCAATTCGGTGGCAGGACAGATTGACCATCCTATCTTAATTACTGAATGTGCCTGCAATCCAGTTCAGTCTCGTGGCAAAATGGCTGAACTTCTTTTCGAGTCATATGGAGTTCCTTCAGTAGGTATGGACACCTATATCGGTTGCCTGGAGCTGTTTGCATTGCTTTGGATTCTAATGTTGTTAAAGTTGTGTGGCGCACTTGCACTTATGTTTTATTTTTTGTCATCCTAAAGGTTATTTTGTTTTATCTTGATCTTGTTCAAAATTCTTTCATGTGTGACATTATTCACTTGGTTCACTTCTCACCAAACAATAGTTCGTGGATTTGATAATTAAGAACATAACTTTCTGTGGCGTTTATGTGCACTTTTTGCTCACAATAGTCGCATTTTTTTTATATTGCAGCATTTGGTGTAGATGCTGCATTCAGCTATAAATACAACCAACAGCTTGGAATTTGTAAAGATATAGGTCTTGCAATCAGCTCAGGATTTACTACAAGTCATGTCATTCCGGTATGCTTTAGAGGCCTATTATGCAGCTTTTATGAATGAGCGGTGGTATTAGGATAATTGCATGATAAAATTTGATTTAAGGTTAAAAATGCATTGTACCTTATCAATTTAGAAGGAAAAAAGCAATTATGGGTAGTGTTAGCTGCATAACCATCTCGTCTAAAGTTTGAACTGTCAGAGAGAAGTGAGAACACTCTTATTTACTTAATTATATCTTCACATGCCCCTCACATGCGGGCTTGATTCCTTTTTTTTATTGAACCAAGCACGTAAGAATTCTTTTTTATCGTTAAAAGATATTTGTATTAAAAAGTTAGCACGTAAAAATTCCTTTGAATAATGATCTAGAAACTGACTGACGACCTGGTCTGGACACCACTGTTATAAAAAATAAAAAGGAGAAACTGAATGACAATACTTGGTGAAAAAGAGATATGAGGTTGTAACTGATAATCTGAGATAGTTCAATTTCTCAACTTATCTCTTGTATCTCCCGTATCTCCCAAACTAAGTAGTTAGAACCTCCAAGTATCGGGTCCGAATTAATCATTGGACTCGAGTTTCCGAATTCCCTTTTTGGAACCAAAAACGCCAAAACAAATCGACATAATGTTGGATTGAAGAGAGTTCTGACCAAAGTAACATACCACAAAATATAGTTTAAAGGTTGATCAGAGAGTATATTTCAGAGAGTAGTATTAGATTTGCTGGGAAAACTCGTCGGTAAACGACCGAAGAGCTGCTTTTCTGTGTGAAACTGGCTGGAGAATCAATGAGAAATTCTGTAAAACTGAATGGGAGGATACAGTGGCTACAGGCGACTTCCACTCTGTCGGAAATCTGCAGAAAAGTTGCCAGAGAAGAGATATCTGGCTGGTAAACATTCTGGAAAGCCAGAACCCTACTTCTGTTGGTCAGAAATTGCAGGAATTTAGATGGGTGGATGAACCCTAAGGAGTAGAAATCTCCCTCAAAAAGTGGCCGGGAAAGGGTTTACCCACCAGCGCGTGAGATTGACGCGTCGTGGGAATTGGAACTGCCAGTGGCGTGTGGCGGCACACGCTGCGGTATTTGGCGGAGCTTCTGCTGGAGTTCGGTCACTGGAGGCTGATGCATGATCAAGAATGCTAAAAATCCAAGAAATTCAAGAAGCGAAGAATCCATTCAAGATTAGGATTTCTTTTCCTTAAAGATTAGGATTTGTTATTTCTTATTTTCTAGTAATTTAGTTCTTATTTAGTAGAATTATATTTGTAGTTCTAGTCAAACTAGGATTGTTAGTTGCTATCTCATTCTTGCTAGAATTGTTTTTCCTATTTTAGTTAGGATAGGTTTTCTTAGCCTTAGTCTTATTCTAGTTTAATTAGGATTAGTTTTCCTTAATCTTATCAATTTTACTCATTGTAAGGCCTATTTAAAGGGCTCAATATGCTGAAAATAAAGAGTGGTGATTAGCTTCTTTGAGCATTATCTTCAAAAATGTGATTGATTTTTTATTTCATTCTTCTTCCTTTATTCAATGCTTCTTGCAATCTTGCGGGATTGAAGAACGAGCGGGTAAGGTTCTTTTCATCTTACATTCTTTTAATGTGAGTTTGAAGAACGCTTTCGCTAGTTTTGTGAAAAACTTTAGCGAGATGCTTTTGTTTTTCTCTCTTCTTCGTGCTTGAGAGCTGCAAAACCTCGAAAGTACATCAATTTGGTATTTGAACACGAGTTTCAAGTTCGAATTCTTGACTTGCTATCTTATTCATCGTGTCACCAAACTAGAAAATAGCAAATTCGTGATCCTCTTCAATGGATCTTCAATTAAAAAAATCAGAATTTAAGAACTATAGTCCTTGAACGAGACAATGAAGAAATTAAATTGCAGCTAAATAGCTTGACGGACTCAATAAAGCATCTGACTGTATTGGTTGAAGGTTTGGTGCTTCAATCATCACATAACATACAACTGCATACAACAAGATATATTGAGCAAGTTGAGGAGGTTGAAGCTGGCCAAGGCATAAGAGTACCAAGGCACTATGTCCAAGATGATAAATATTCAAATAATCAAGGGAGTGAAGAGGACAAAGCTGATGAAGACCAATATCAAAGAGACGAGGAACATGCATTGTATTCAAAACTTGAGGAATTACCTCCAAAGTTTTATGACAATCCATTGGATTATCCAGCCATGTGTGTCGTTGACTTTTCGCCGTTCAGAGATGCTTGACACAATATTGACTTGATTGTTGACCCGATAAAAATATGCATGAACAAGAGGAAGGATTACCTAAAAAGAAGTGGATAATGGAGTTTTTGAGGTATATTGGAGAAACAAGATGTGTTCACCTCATAAATATATATCACCATCATCAAAGTAATTGTTGGTGTACAAGCATAACAATTGATGCAGTCTCAAGAAGAGCGCTGATCTTTATGCTTAATTCAAAGCTAGACATGGAGTTGGCCAAGTTTCATGATGAAGTTCTGACATCAACAACTTCATATCGTAAGTTGAAGTTTGAGAGTCAACATTGAAAGATTACATGAAGAAGACTTGGTAGAAAGTTAAATTTAGAAAGTGGGATTTAGTTCGGCCACATGCTAAGTTTGCTTACAACATGAAAAATGTCTATGATAAACTAGCAAAATGTAACTTAAAACCAGGTGAGCATTGTGTCCCCTTTTTTTCCTCACCTTGGGTCTCCATTCTTACTATAGCAAATCTTGTGCCATCTATGGAAGCTGTTAGACTCGAGGACGAGTCTTTTTTCAATCAGGGAGAATGATGCATGATCAAGAATGCTAAAAATCCAAGAAGCTAAGAATCCATTCAAGATTAGGATTTCTTTTCCTTAAAGATTAGGATTTGTTATTTCTTATTTTCTAGTAATTTAATTCTATTTTAGTAGGATTATATTTGTAGTTCTAGTCAAACTAGGATTGTTAGTTGCTATCGCATTCTTACTAGAATTATTTTTCCTATTTTAGTTAGGATAGGTTTTTTTAGCTTTATTTTTATTCTAGTTTAATTAGGATTAGTTTTTTTAATCTTATCAATTTTACTCATTGTAAGGCCTATTTAAAGGGCTCAATATGCTAAAAATAAAGATTGGTGATTAGTTTTTTTGAGCATTAGCTTCAAAAACGTGATTGATTTTTTATTTCATTATTCTTCCTTTATTCGCCGCTTCTTGCAATCTTGCGGGATTGAAGAACAAGTGTATAATGTTCTTTTTTTATCGTACATTTTTCTAACATGAGTTTGAAGAACGCTTTCGCTAGTTTTGTGAAAAACTTTAGCGGGGTGCTTTTGTTTTTCTTTCTTCTTTGTGCTTGAGTGGTGTAAAACCTCGAAAGTACATCAGAGGCTGAGCAACCCTGTGGTGGTGCTGTGGTGGTGATTTTTGCACAATACAATGGAAAAAAGATTTTGACATGAACAACCCCTTAAGTCACGGGAAAGTTGCATGGTTTCGAGTTTTTCTTGCTAGTCGGTAGTGATATTTTCGGCGTGTGACCATCTCGTTCTAAAAGTTTAAATTGTTAGAGAGAACACATTTATTTACTTAATTATATTTTCAACTGGTAGGTTATCACATGTTAAAAGGTGTCAACCGTGCCCCCGTCTGGTGATGCCAATGTAATACAAATAAGTGTCATCTTTGAAAGATATTTTTCGATTGGTGCAGGCCCCAGTATGTGAAAGAGATCAATGTTAAGACCTTATACACTTTCAGGCTAATTTCTGTTTGACTTATCATGATGCAATTTTTGCTAGCGGTAGGCTGTCATTTCTCATTATATGCTACTAATATATGACAAAATTTGTTGCATTTTCAGTTTATTAACGGAGAACCTGTCTATGAAGCGTGCTGTCGAGCTAATGTTGGTGGATACCATGTCACTGATTATCTGAAGCAGCTTCTTTCACTCAAGCACCCTCATCACATGTAGGTGTTAATGGTTTTTTGAATTCATGATGTTGCTATACTCTTTTGGCTGCTTTTCAGGCTTCATCCTTAAATGCTTAAACAGATCAAAGCTTACATGGGAAAAGGTTGAAGAACTGAAGATGGAATACTGTTACATAGCCGCAGACTATGCTTCAGAGGTTCAATTATTTCAGGTAATTAGCACTTTTCTCTCGTCCAGCCTCTCTTTCTGGTGTCCAGAGGTAAAGTATTTGATTCTATTGTGACAGAGGGGGGATAAGGAAGCTGAAGAAAAGACCAGATGTTGGCAGCTTCCTTGGACTCCATCACCAGCCGATGAGCCTCCATCAGAAGAAGAACTTGCTAGAAAGGCGGCTTTGAAGGAAAAACAAAGTCAAAGATTGCGTGATATGGCTGAAGCAAAAAGATCCTCAAAAATAAATGAACTTGAAAATGAATTAAAAGGTTTGGAATTGCTCTTAGAGGAGCTCAAGGACACTGAGGATGACCAAATTGTGTCGTTCCTTGCAAGTAGAGGTTATACTTCTAAACGTGAAGTGGAAGCTGCTTTTGCAAAAGTTACTCAAACACTTCGGAAGGCCAAGGGTGAGCAAGTTCCTAGTGACGAGAAAGCAGATGCTTCTGCAGCTGAGAAGTATTATCTCATTGATATACCTGATGAAGAACTTTCAGCAGAGCAGGTATGCACGTAAATCTCCATATTGGTAGTTGTATTTCTTGTCAGATAATATTTGAACTAGCTTATTGTAGAGCTGCTGCTACTACATTTATTGTTGCAATTGTCTCTTCCACCTCACTCTTGGCCAGCTTTGTGCAAAATCATCTTCCACTTATTTTCTCGTTCATTTTCTATGTTGGACTTTTTAACTGACAAATGAAAATGTTGAAACTTCTTAATAGCTCAAGGAGAAGAGAAGACAAGTGTTCCTGAAGTCCACAACTGAAGCACGGCAGCGAGCTAAACAAAAGCGTTTGGAGGAGGAGTTAGAGAAGGAGAAGGAAAAGAAACTTGAGGAACAAAAGCGCCTGTATGTTGTATTTCTTGTCAGATAGTACTTGAACTAGTTTATTGTAGCATTATTAAACTTGTTTACAATGATGTGCTATAATATCTATGTTTCTTCTCAAAATGGATATAGTTATTTATATTGATGAGGTAAAAACTAATATTTTATAATTACAGTTTTGCTGCATTCATCTTATCTTGTGTAGGGAAAACCCAGAACGCTATATGGAGCAGTTGCGAGCCAAATACAAAGAGCTGTCGGAAAAACTTGAGCAGCGAAAGCGATTGAAGACAAATGGGAACCATGCAAATGGCAATAATAATGTTTCTGGAGGTGTCGGTCGTGGGGAAAGGTTGAATGCTGCCCAAAGAGAGAGGATGCGCTTGTTAACCACGGCAGCATTTGATCGAGGGAAAGGTGAAGATACTTTTGGTCAAAGGGATGAAGATTGGCAACTCTACAAGCTAATGAGTAGAGATAATGATGATGATGACGATGATAAGCCAGATCAGGATGAAGCTGAGTTGGCTCGAATCTCCTCTAGGCTTCAGGTCAGTACATTTCCTAATACTTCATGCAGTGCTTAGTCTACGTTGGGTTGTTCTTTAATAGATGTATCCTGATGTAACATATCTGCGCAGGAGATCGACCCTTCGTTTTTCCCAGGATCAGAGTCTGGAGCCTCTGCCTCAGAGGTGCCACGTTTCCGTCCTCTAACAAAGGAGGATTTTCAAATCATACTAGGGGTTGAAAGATTTAGATGTCCTGAAGTTCTATTCAATCCCAACTTAATTGGAATTGACCAGTCAGGGTTGGATGAAATGGTTGGAGTGTCTTTGAGAAGATTGCCTACTTGGGGACAAGACTTGGGGGATAAAATGACAACTTCAATACTTATGACTGGCGGGAGTTGTCTCTACCCAGGTATGGCTGAGCGCTTGGAAGCAGGAATTCGGATGATCAGGCCATGTGGAACTCCTATAAAGGTTCTCAGAGCAACAGATCCAATTATGGATGCATGGCGAGGTGCTTCAACGTATGCTGCTGCTATGCAATTCCCACATCAAACATTCAGTAGAATGGATTATTATGAAAAAGGCGAAGATTGGCTTCGTAGATATAAGTTCAGATACAGGATCTAATTGTTCAAGTTGAAACTGATAGATTTGCATAGGTTTAGTACACTCAGCGGGCTATGTTATATATGAATAGTGGACCATTTAGACCATTTTATACAGGATAATATTGTGCTGTATTCGTAATGAATGTGTTTCACAACTTGCTTTTTAAGCAATCTTTCTATGGCCTGATGACTTGATCTTTCTTTTAACCGTGCTGGTCCTTCTGACCTACACCCTCCCCACACGAGCTGGCAGATGGCATATGACTGATAGGTAAGGATCACTCATCAATGTATGAAATGACATCCGGCTACCATCACTGTTCTCTCCGTAGTCTTATTCAAGGTCCTTCTACAGAATCGGCGCTAACGGCTAATACACTTCTCGCCCAAGGCCAAAGGAATATCTCCCCAATCTCATTCCAATTGCCATCTACCATTCTCCGCCTAATCCATAATACATACTTTCCCCAATCCCGAAATCGCAATGATACACTATCCTGGGTTTTTTCCCACAACGGCTTCTCCACTACATCAACATACAATCTTTATCTCCTCACCGCCTTCTCTGACAACCGGTTGCACCAGACTTACACTAGACCTGGAAGTTAAACATTCCCCCCCCCCCCCTCCCTAACCTTA
>NW_017674006.1:30001-112019 GCF_001879085.1 Nicotiana attenuata
CCTCCCCTAAAACTTTCCTCTGGCTTCTTTTATTATACCGCCTCCCCAAAACATCCTATCTAGCAGCCATTAACATTCTTCCTATACCAAACTGCCATTCCTGTCCGCAGCTCTCTGAGACACTATCCCACCTATTCTTCCATTGCCCGAATGTGCACCACATTTGGTCATTCTTTAACATCTCCACACCAAATACCAATTTCCTAGTCTGGCACAAGCTTCATTACGCCACCCCACAGGAATCTTTTACCTACCAAGGTATCAATGTTCCTACCTCGCTCCTGGTTCCTTTTATCCTTTGGCATATTTGGAAAACCAGAAATGAGAACCTTTTCAACAACCTATACAACCCACTGCACCCCCCAACCATCCTATTCCACGTTATCGAATTTTACTTCTCATCTCCCTTACCACCGCTACCTCCTCCCACCTATGTCCAACCATCAAATGGTACCCCCTTGACTCTCCCTTCTTTAAGCTTAATACCGACGGTTCTTTCCATCCTCAAACGCGACGAGCTTCTGTTGGAGGAATTATCCGTAACCACCATGGACAGTGGATCAGAGGATCCACTATGCCCATTATCTGCTCTACTGCTTTAGAAGCTGAACTACGCGCTCTACTCTTAGGTCTCCAGACTGCTAAAGACTTACTTTCTGATTGCAGGACCTTACTCTGCCAATTGCGGATATCCACAATTGACCACATCTACCATGAGGCAAATGGTGTAGCAGATGCACTGGCTAAATATGGCATGAGCTTAACTCCTTCTGAAGGCCAATTGCAGTGGAGTCCAATACATTTTATGTCTTCCCCATCCTTTGTTTTAACTGTTTTCAATAAGGACCATTCAAACTCGTAATTTCCAACCTCGGGACCGTGATGGTGCCTAACATCATGCTAGGCAAACCTACATTATTAAATTAATTATCTAGTTTTTAACAATTAACATAGGGTAATGATATTTTGACGATAAATAAACTCAGAATTTAACACAGTGTTAATAGAAATAACGCTATGCTAGCTAATCCCAGAAATTTGGAGTCACTGTTGCATGACAAACTAGAATACTACATATATGATCTGAAATAAAGTACAACTGTTTGAGACTAGATAAATAGTATAATGGAGAAAGAAGGGGACTTCAGGGTTGCGTACGCCGTGAAGCTATACCTCAAGTCTCCAAATGTAGCTGAATCCGAGCAGAACACCACTAGACGTTGCTGGGATCAACACTAGTATCTGCACAGGAAGTGTAGAAGTGTAGCATGAGTACAACTGACCCAGTGTACTCCGTAAGTATCGAGCCTAACCTCGATGAGGTAGTGACGAGGCAATGACAAGACACCTACATAAAATCCTATACAAATATATACATAAAGCAATAAAATAACAAGTAGAACAATTAAAATATTAAGTGGGAGGGGACATGCAAAATGGGGAATATCATAAGAACGACAAGTATGAAATTACCAAATAATATCTTTTCGAAATGAGCAACATTGTAACCAAGTAGATCACCAATCCAGGAATTAAATAAGGCAATGAAATAAAAATGGCACGGCATTACCCTTCGTGCTTTTACTCTCGTCCTCACCATATAATATCATAAATAAATGGCATTACCCTTCGTGCTTTTACTCTTAATCTCACATGATATGATAAGTGATGATAAGCAATCAAATGCACGACATCATCCTTCGTGCTTTAATCATCACAATCTCTCAAATAGATGATAATATATGCAAATAAGGCACGACATCACCATTTGTGCTTTTCACTCTTCCTCAATAAGCAACAATACAAATCTGAATTAACAATGCAAGGAGCGCGGGTGGGGGGGGGGGAGGGGGGAAATTTCACTTCAATTATAGTACCATGATAAAAAAACTCAACTTTCAAAATCCCCAACATCTTTAAAATAAACAATAAATACGAGACGAATGATTAAAGAAGTAATAAGATAACCTAAGCATGGATAACATAGCCAATGAAACAACCTAGTACAAAGAAACAGTTTCCACCCGCATGCTTTAACTAAATGACAACGTGCATATAATCGTCTCCTCACATATACGTCGTCCCCACGCATAATACACGTAGCAAATGGACCAACAAGTCCTAATCCCTCAAGTCAAGGTTAAGCACGACACTTACCTCACTCGATAACTAAATCAAGGCACAATCGCGACTTTTCCTTTAGTATTAGCCTCCAAACTAATCAAATCTAGCCAAATATAGTTCAAATAATTCAAATTAGGCTTTAGAACTACCCATGAGTGAAACAGATACACTCTTTAATGATTTTGGAAAAAGTCAACAAAAGTTAACCCCGAGCCCGCTTGGTCAAAACCCGAGATTCAGACTAAAACCCAATTATCCATTCACCCCCAAGTCCGGTTATGTGATTTATTTCGAAATCCGACCTCAATTTGCGGTCTAAATTTCAATTTCTCAAAATTCCCAATTTCTACCTAAATCCCTAATTTCTACCATAAAAAATCTTAGATTAAAGTTTAAAATCAATGGGTGTTTATGGAAATATAATAAAACAAGTTAAAATTTACAAACCAATGAAGGTGGGATGAAAAACCTCTTCAAAATTGCCTCTAGGCCGAGCTCTAACTTGAAAATGGTGAAAAATGGTTCAAATCCCGACTTTAGAATGCTTTAATACCTGGGCATCAGGCATTCTTCGCGTTCGCGAAGAACATCGGCCAAAAGGCAACTGAGTCCAACCAAAACTCACACTTTGAACTGGTTCTTGATAGTGACTTTGTTCAACTGCCGATAGTCGATACACATCCTCATCGTTCTATCATTCTTCTTCACAAACAATATTGGTGCACCCTAAGGCGAGACATTAGGTCTAATTAATCCATTGTCAAGCAAGTATTGCAATTGCTCCTTCAATTCCTTCAACTCAACTGGGCCATACGATATGGTGGAATAGAAATGGGTTGAGTGCCCGAGCCAAGTCAATACAGAAGTCGATATCCCTATCAGGTGGCATTCCCGGCAAATCTTTGGGAAGCACCTTCGGCAAATCATGCACAACTGATACTGAATCCATGGAAGGAACCTCCACACTAGGATCACAGATATAAGCCAAATATACTAGACATCCCTTCTCGACCGTACGCCGAGCCTCCACATTAGAAATAACCCTGCTAGTAGAATGGTCAAGAGTCCCTCTCCACTCTAATCGAGGCAACCCCGACATGGCTAATGTCACCGTCTTGGCGTAACAATACAAAATAGCGTGATAAGGTGACAATCAATCCATACTCAAGATAACATCAAAGTCTACCATATCAAGAAGTAGAAGATCTACACTAGTCTCGAGACTCCCGATATAAACCATACACGAACGATAAACACGATCTACTACAAAAGAATCTCCCACAGGCTTGGGCACATAGACAAGAGCACTCAAAGAATCACGAGGTATGACCAGATATGAAGAAAATTGGATAACATGTATGAATAAGTAGAGCCCAAATCAAATAAAACTGAGGCATCTCTACAGAAAACCATAACAATACCTGTGATGACATCATCAGATGACTCTACCTCAAGCCTGGCTGGGAATGCATAAAAATAGGGATGCGCCCTACCATTCTGACCTCCTCCCCTTGGGCGACCTCTAACTGGCTGGCCTCCACCTATAATGGCCTGGCAACCACCTCTAGCCTCCTGACTTCCACCTCTAGCAGCTTGACCCCCACCTTTAGCTGGTTGAGCAGGCAGTGAAGCAACCGGTGCTGGAACCATGGCACGAGAACTTTGTTGTGGCATGCCGCCCTGTGACTTAGGGAAAAACCTCACGACGTGCCTCAGATTTCCACTTGTATAGCAAGCCCTCGGCTACTGTGGCTACTAAAGCTGAGACTGACCTTGATGGCCCGGATACTCACTGTGATAGCTCTGAATTGGTGGTGCACTAATGGGAGCTGAAGGTGCACTGTAGGCTGGGCGCTCCAGACGGTACCCATATGAACCACGACTGCCTGAAGCACCATGGGATGCCTGTAGAGCTAACTAAATCGGCCTGGGAGGATTGCCTCTACCAAAAGAACCTCTATATCCAAATGAGGCACCGCTGAAGCCATTAAAATGACGAGGCCTATTCTTAGACACCGTTTCTCTACCATGACTACGAATTATCTTGACCGGTCTAGCAATCTCTACGACCCGTGTAGCCTGATACTAAAAGTAAGTCCATCAATGAATCTCCTCCCTCTCTCTCTCTGAGTAGGAAGTAAGATGATTGCACGGAGAGCTATGTCCACAAATAGGGTCTTAAATTGGGTAACAATCATGCTACCCTGCTGAAGGCGCTCGAACTGCCTGCGGTACTCCTCTCTCAGAGTGAAAGGAATAAACTTCTCCAGAAATAGTTGCAAAAACTGTTCCCAAGTGAGGGGCGGCGAACCTGCTGGTCTGCTCCGCTCATAATCCTGCCACCACCTCTTGGCAGAACTAGACATCTGGAATACTACAAAGCCGACCGCATTGGTCTCAACAATGCCCATGTTGCGCAATACCTCGTGGCAATACTCCAAATAATCCTGTGGGTCCTCAGAAGGTGCACCACTAAAATGAATAAGGAAAAGCTTTGTGAACTTATCCAATCTCATCAATCCCTCAGTAGACATCACGTGCCTCTCCCCGGTATGTGTAGCAACAATAGGTTGAACTACCCCAACTAGCGTAAGTACTGGAGTCTGATATATAGGAGCCATCTACTCCAGAGTGTGAGTGATGGGAGTCTGTGATCGTCCCCCAACCTGAGAGACAGCTGGTGCCATAGTAAATACTCTAGCCTAGCTACACTCTCCATAAGTCCAACTAAACAGACTAGAGCATTTTGAAGTAGGGGAGTGGCTATAAATCCCTCCAGGGCCTAAGCGGTCCCGACTGGTGCGGTCTGGACTAGGATCTCCTCTTCATGATAAAACCGAGGCCCATAGTGGGTGTTTTTGCACGTGCTCTAGGTTGAGCTCTGCCTCTGCCTCCGCACCTACCTCGGCCCCGGCCTCTACCCCTAGTAGTGGCAGCAATAGGTGGCTCCGGCTCCTGCCCGGCTGTAGATGTTATGCGTGTTCTCATCATCTTCGAGAGAACAAGAATGGAATGATTCAAACATTAATGATAGAATTAAATCGCACGATAGAGAAAGAAAGAAGAAAAATTTTCCTAAAGCTCTACAACCTCTAGAAGATAGGTACAGACGTCTCCGCACCGATCTTCTAGAGTCTACTAAGCTTGCTCATGACTTGTGAGACGTAGGCAACCTAGCTCTCTGATACCAACTTGTCATGACCCGGAATTCCTAACCTCGGGACCATGATGGCGCCTAACATTTAATCGCTAGGCAAGCCGGTGTTATTAAAGTAATTATCCAGTTTTTAACGATTAACATATGGTAATTATATTAAACGATAAATAAACTCAGAATTTAATACAATGTTAATTGAAATAACGGGATTGTTGGCCCAAGTTCAGATGAAGTTTTGAAGATTGACAAAATGAACTCAGTCATGAACCAGGTCCATCATGTGAGACAGACACAGTGTTGATATACTTATACATGTGACATACGTGTGAAGATAAGTCTCAAGGGTCAGCAACAATATCTTCTGAGTTGATCGAAAAGGTTGCATAGGATAAGGAGTTGAAGTATCCTTATGTGAAGAGAACTACATCCGGATCAAGAATAAGGGTTGGAGTTTGAATTGTTCTAGGACTCGAATTTGATGAGGGATCAGCAATTCGAGTTTTAATCAAACTCTGATTACTAACTCTATAAATAATAATGATTGTTCTCTTTTACAGGGGTTGCACAAAAATGCAAAAGTTAAACGTGAATTGGGAGCAAAATAGCAAGGCTTTTTGCAAGCAGTTCGTGTGTGATTCAAGTGTGCAAACCTGAAGCTACATGAACCAGATTGAAGAACCAACTCCATAAAGAGTTTTATGTCTTTTTTTATTCTAGTTCAATTGTAGTAGGTGTTTTAAAGTTGTACCTTTCAGCTTTCATAGAAGCAATTGTATTTGGTACTTTGAGTATTCAAGTTAGAGTTAACTTGAAAGTGTCGCAGCAATTGAGGCTGTGTGCCACACTGGGATTAGAGTTTAATCCTTAGGTTTACAAGAGTTCTGTAAATGCTGTTTTGGCTCAGTGATTTTAGTGGAAGTTTGGGAAAATCCTACTGAGTAGTAGGTCGTGGTTTTCTCAACTTTTCAGCCAGGTGTTTTCCACGTAAAAATCTCCGTGTTCTTTATTTTATGCACTCTTAATTCCGCAAACAGTCATAGTAAGTACATCTAGAAGAACCAGGTTCTTCTAGTGCGAAAATTAGGTACCACACATATCACCCCCCCTCTTGTGTGGTATTGACGTGTAGAACATCAATTGGTATCAGAGCAGGTTATCCTTGAAGAGGCTAACACCTTAGGAGAAGATCAACAACGAGTGCACCACCTGGGACCTGGGAAGGGCAATCCACTGCCAGGCCTCCACTTTTCAATGGTCAGTACTATTCTTGGTGGAAGAACAGAATGAGAGATCACATTATAGGGGAAGATTATGAACTTTGGGACATAGTCACTGATGGTCCCTTAGCAACCACTAAGAAGAATGCTGAAGGAATTGATGTGCCAAAAACAAGGGCTGATTGTACCGCTGAGGACCTGAGGAAGTGGGAGAAAAATGCTAAGGCCAAGAAGTGACTTGTATGTGATCTAGGACCAGACGAGTACAGTAGGATCCAAAGCTGTACAACTGCTAAGGAAATATGGGACACTCTGCAAGTGGCTCATGAAGGAACACCTCAAGTGAAAAGATCAAGAGGAACACTTCTGTATTCTCAATATGAGAATTTTACTATGAAGGAAGGAGAAACTATCCAGGAGATGTATACTAGATTCACCACTTTGACAAATGAACTTGAATCTCTTGGAAGGATTATCCTTGAAGAAGACAAGGTTGAGAAGATTCTGACAAGAGTTCTGCCAGTCACATGGGAAAGCAAAATCACTGCCATTCAGGAATCCAAGAACATTGCTACCCTCAGACTGGATGAACTAATTGGAAATTTAACTGCCTATGAAATGAGGAGACAAACCATGAAGATGGATACTCCCAAAAAGGAGAGAAGTTTAGCTCTCAGAATTGCTGAAGGTGCAAGTTTGGAAGATGATGAAGTGGCTATGATTACTAGGGATTTCAAGAAGTACCTGATGAGAGGAAAGGATTCTTCAAGAGGTACAAACTTCAACAAAACAAGAGCTCCGGAGAAACAGACCAATGAGGGATGCTACAAGTGTGGTAAGACTGACCACATGATCAAAAACTGCCCTCAATGGGAAATTGAGTGGAAGAAAGAAAGAGTTGAACGAAGGAACAGGTTCAACCAAAGAAAAACAAAGGTCCAACCAAGGCTATGGTTGCTGCTTGGGGAGAAACCTCAGATGAAGACTCAGAAGATGAAGTTGAGGAGGAGCAAGCACTAATGGCCATCGGAGAATCAGATGATGAACAAGAGGTAAGTATTCTTCATCTCAAAGACAATACTAAATTCTTGTCTAAAGAAAGGCTGGCTGAGCTATTAATAGACTTCATTGATGAGTCTGAGATAATTAATAATGAGAAGAAAGTTTTGTCTAGGGAATGTGTGATTCTAAAAGCAAAATGTAAAAGTCTAGAGTCTAGGGCAAATGAGAGTGATAACAAAAATGCTGAGTTGAAGAACGAGGTTCTTGAACTTGACAACAGTGTCCTAGAGCTTAGGTCTGAAAACTTAAAACTGAAACTAGGAACAGGAAAGAAGAAAGCTGATCATACATATCTCACTCTAGAAGAAAATTTGGGAAAAATGAAAGATGAATTATACAAGAAAGATGAATTCATTAAAGTCTTGAAAGAAGATCTAGGAAAGGTAAAACATGAACTAGACAGAACTTGCAAGTGGAACAAGGCTTCTGATGCTCTCTCCTGGCTGCAAGAGCATCATAGCAGTAACAAAAGAGGACTTGGCTATGGGACTCAAGCTCCTAAATGGGATCCAAAAAGCAAGTACCTCACTCTTCCTGAAAATAAAATTTGCACACATTGTGGTAAGACTGGCCATTACAAATATGAATGTAATGCAAAAGAAAAGGCCAGTCAAAGAAACAAAGCTTTTGTTCAAGAAAAGCACAAGCTGCCTAGTTGGGCAAGAAAGAACCTGATTCATCCTTTTGCCCATAGAAAGGGACCCAAACTAGTTTGGGTTCCTAAGACTAACCCCTGATTTCCTTTTGCAGGTCCAAGTGAAAGGGAGGAGCCAAATATGGTATATGGATAGTGGCTGCTCAAAACATATGACTGGGGACAAGGACCAGTTCCTTTCACTTGAGGACCTAAAGGGAGGTAATGTCTCCTTTGGTAATGGAAAGAAAGGTGAGATCATTGGGGTTGGAAAGGTAGGCAAAACAGATTCTCATTCCATAGAGAATGTCTACCTGATAGATGGCTTGAAATATAGCCTAATAAGTATGTCACAACTGTGTGATAGAGGTAACCTTGTGGCATTTACCTCCACCAAATGCTTTGTGATTAACCTTACCACTAACAAGATTGTTTTGCAGGGAAAAAGAGTTAACAATATTTACATTGTAGATTTGTCCACTCTTTCAGAAAATGAGCTCACTTGTTTAAGTGTGTTGGTTAATGATCCCCTCTTGTGGCACAAAAGACTTGGTCATGCCAGTCTAAATCAGCTAAACAAATTAGTCTCCAAGGACTTGGTTATAGGGTTACCTAATATCAAGTGCAAGGAAGACAAAGTTTGTGAGGCATGTGCAAGGGGGAAGCAGGTAAGGTCATCCTTCAAATCCAAGAAAATGGTAAGTTCGTCCAAGACGTTGGAACTGTTTCATATGGATCTATGTGGTCCAATGAGAACCATGAGCAGAGGTGGAAAGAAGTATATAATGGTGCTAGTTGATGACTATTCTAGATTCAACTGGGTTTTATTTCTAACTTCCAAAGATGAAGCATTTGACATGTTTTCTGCATTTGTTAAGAAAAATCAGAAACAATTAGGAAATCAACTTGCATCCATTAGGCCTGATCATGGATCTGAGTTTGAAAACTTTAAGTTTTGTGATGAAAATGGCATAGATCACAACTTCTCTGCACCTAGGACTCCACAACAAAATGGAGTAGTTGAAAGGAAAAATAGAACTCTTGAGGATATGGCTAGAACAATGTTACTATCTAGCAAATTGCCTCACAGCTTCTGGGCAGAGGCTGTAAACACTCCATGTTACATCATAAATAGATGCATGACCCGACCTCTAGTAGAGAAGACTCCCTATGAGTTACTTAAAGGGAGAAAACCAAATATATCCCATCTTAGGGCATTTGGTTGCAAGTGCTATGTGCACAATAATGGAAAAGACTCCCTAGGAAAGTTTGATCCCAGAAGTGATGAGGGAGTATTCTTGGGATATTCTTCACATAGTAAAGCTTATAAAGTATTTAATAAAAGAGCTCTATGTGTAGAAGAAAGTGTGCATGTAGTATTTGATGAAACTAACATTCTTTCTGAGAGACAGGAACATGAAGATGAAGCCATTGGACTGGTCAAAGACTTGGCTGAAGCATTAGCTCAAGTCAAAGTGACACCTACAGAAGGAACAGGTGATGGACCAGGTTCTTCCTTATAGGGCAACCTGACAGGGGGAAGAAGTCAAAGAGGAATTGAAATAAACTCCTTGAAGGAACCTGTTCATGAACCTGTTCCTCATCAAATGGCTGAAGCATCCAGCAGAAGCCAGTTGGTTGTAAAACCTCACAAGTATCAAAGTTCTTATCCCATTGAGAACATTCTCACTGATCCAACATCTGGAGTCAAAACCAGATCACAATTAAAGAATCTGTGTGCTTTTGATGCAGATTGGGTGAATGCAATGCAGGATGAACTAAACCAGTTTGAAAGAAGTCAAGTTTGGTACCTAGTTCCAAGACCCAAGGGCAGATCAGTCATTGGTACTAAATGGGTCTTTAGGAACAAACTGGATGAAGATGGAACTGTCACAAGGAACAAGGCAAGGTTGGTGGTCCAAGGTTACAGCCAAGAGGAAGGAATAGACTATGATGAGACATTTGCTCCAGTTGCAAGACTAGAGGCAATCAGACTTCTCATAGCCTTTGCAGCACATATGGAATTCACTCTTCATCAAATGGATGTCAAAAGTGCCTTCCTGAATGGCTACTTAAAGGAAGAAGTGCTTGTGAAACAACCCCCAGGGTTTGAAAACAAAGAATGTCCTGAACATCTGTACAAGCTGGACAAGGCTCTCTGAGGACTCAAACAGGCACCAAGAGCATGGTATGAAAGACTGTCAAAGTTCCTATTGGAGCATGGGTACAAGAGAGGTAAAATAGATAGTACCTTATTCTTAAGGGAAAAAGGTAAGGACCTTCTTGTTGTACAAATTTATGTTGATGACATAATCTTTGGGGCCACCACTGACAAGCTAAGCAAAGATTTTGCAAAACTAATGGGAAGTGAATTTGAAATGAGCATGATGGGTAAGCTTAACTTCTTCTTAGGGTTGCAGATCAAACAAAGCCAAAATGGAACCATGATTCATCAGCAGAAGTATACAAAAGAACTAATCAAGAAGTTTAAAATGGAGGATTCTAAAGAAATAGATACACCTATTGCAACTGCCACTAAATTAGATATTGATGAACCTGGTTCATCAGTTGATCAGAAGTTGTATAGGGGTATGATTGGTTCACTCTTGTATCTTACTGCCAGTAGACCTGACATTGTTTTCAGTGTAGGGCTATGTGCTCGTTTTCAGGCAAATCCAAAAGAGTCTCACTTGACTGCTGTCAAGAGGATATTGAGATATCTGAAAGGCACAACTGAATTGTGTCTTTGGTACCCTAAAGGTAGTAATTTCAATCTAGTAGGATATGCTGATGCTGACTATGCAGGTTTCCTAGTGGATAGAAAAAGCACCTCAGGTATGACACACTTCCTTGGTTCATGTCTTGTATCATGGGCTACCAAGAAGAAAAATTCAGTAGCCCTATCTACTGCTGAAGCTGAGTATGTAGCTGCAGCTTCTTGTTGTGCTCAATTACTATGGATTAAACAACAATTGGTAGATTTTGGAATTGAAGTGGGATGCATACCAATATTTTGTGATAACACTAGTGCTATAAGTATGACAAAGAACCCTGTTCATCATAAAAGGACCAAGCACATAGATGTTAGACACCACTTCATGAGATAATTATGAGAAAGGATTAATCTCAATAGAATTCTGTGCCACTGATAAACAAATAGTTGACATCTTCACCAAAGCACTGAATAGGAAAAACTTTGAAAGGAACGGGTTGGAATTAGGGATGATTAAGATCACCTAAAAGGAACCAGTTCAGAATACAATGAAAAAAAATGAAAAAAAAATCACATTTTTGGTTAGAAGTTCTGACTTTATGTAAATATCTAGACTAATTCTTACTCAGTCTCATACTCTAATCAGTATAATCCTGTGACGTGTGTTTATATTAATTCATTGATCTCTTACAAAGTCTTTTTTCTATTCTGATATATGAGGCATAATCAAGAGAAGTTCTACTTGAAGAACCTGATTCATCAGTATATGCTCATGAGAAAAGGTCAGGTATGTTTCTATACTTTGCACAATTAGAAAAATAAATATTCCAATTATGAGCAGAAGTCCTATTCTAACCAAACTCCTAAAGACATAACCGTTGAGCATTGAACCAGTTTCATTCTCCTAGAATTCTAAAGAAAACGGGACTATTTCCTAAAAACTAGCGTCGTCTATTTATCACTAAAAGACCGGAGTCCTAAAGGGATTAGACTCCTGATTGACCACTGCGAAAAGGCTGCTGTTACTGCACCTAATCATACTCCACTTTAAATACACTCCACATACTCCCATTCTAGTCCATAACCGTCGTTAAGCCCTAAACCTCAAATCATCATCCTTCTCTCTAAAACTCTCCAAAATCCCCAAAATTCTCCAGAATTCTTCACCATGACTAATCCTCAAGAAAATCCCAGGAACCTCCCCCACCCAGTATCCTTCTAACCACATCCTCATCTTNACTTTAAATACACTCCACATACTCCCATTTTAGTCCATAACCGTCATTAAGCCTTAAAACTCAAATTATCATCCTTCTCTCTAAAATCTCTAAAAATCCCCAAAAAATTCTCCCGAAATACTTCACAATGACTACTCCTCAAGAAAATCCAGGAACTCCCCCACAAGTATCACCTATCACACCCTCATCTACACCTCCTAGCGACAATCCTAAACCAAGATTTCGCTGGCAGAAAATGTTGGCAAGAAAGACTGTGACTACTGGTGCTCTGAGAACAGCTCCAAACGAAAAATTGAGAGCCAGCCAGAAAAAGGAGAGCTCTGAAAAGGAATCATCTGACTCGAGTTCTGAGTCTGAAGCATTTGTTTCTGCAAGTGATGGAGAAGAACGTGGGTCTTCTGACTCAGACAAGAATCAAGAAAACCCTAGGGAGGGAAATACATGCTATGTTTTTTCTGATGTAGTTGAGAAGGTGGACAGTAGGTTTGTGTTGGTGGGTTCTGTGAGAGATGTAAGTGAGGGAGAGTTGAGTAGAAAGGGAAAGAAAAAGAAAGATAAAATTCTTGCTATTTGTGGAGGAACAGAGGAGAGTAGCAACAAGCTCGGGGGAAGTGAAACTGGGGAGGCTGCTGAAGGCCTTGTACACCTTAGTGAACAACAAGATGAACCTGGTTCATCTGTGGATGAAACCTTAGCTGACGTTCTGAAGAAGGTAGGGGAAAGTTATGATCCCAAGAAACGCAAAGCTTCTTCTCAAAAGGCTCCAACTGCCTCTAAGCCAACAAAGAAGAGCAAGGTGTCATCTCCTAAGTCTATTGTCCCTCCAGTACCAAAAATGAAAGCTACTAGAAGCAGAGTAAAGCAAAGTGAGGCCGAGTTGCAGAAAGCCTTAAAGGCAAGCAAGAAAAAGAAGAAGGAAAAGCGAAAAGCTAAAGTTGTGGAAAGTTCTGTGGCTGCAAAAGAAGAGGAGGAGGAGATGGAATTGGTCCATCAGGAAAGAGGTACAACTGAAGAGGTTCCCACTCCTACACCAAAAAGATCCAAGACTTCTACAAAGAAGTCTTCAGAACCTGTATCTGC
Organism: Nicotiana attenuata; assembly: GCF_001879085.1. Taxonomy (NCBI): domain Eukaryota; kingdom Viridiplantae; phylum Streptophyta; class Magnoliopsida; order Solanales; family Solanaceae; genus Nicotiana; species Nicotiana attenuata. Next base: position 43,227 of record NW_017674006.1, read on the forward strand.
TGAACCCTCTCCGGCTAAACGAACCAGGTCTGCAGTCAAAGGAAAACAAGTGAAAGTTTCTGAAGAAGAAAAAGCATGGAGTGGAGAGGAAGAAGAAGAGGAATCTGAAAAGGAACAGGACAGATTTTTCCTTTTTGGCAGGAGAAAAATACTAAAAGGAAGAATTCTGAAAGATCTGGAGGAGCCAAGCATAAAAAGATTGGTTGATGCCCTGGATGCACAGGGATGGAAGGACATGGTTCTTCAACTAGATGGCAGGATGGCAAGGAAAGAGCTGATCGAGTTTATGGCAAATGCCACTGTGGTGAATGGGGTTGTTACAAGCTTGGTGAAGGGAGTAGAGGTGCAGTTTGATGCACCTAAATTGGGCATAATTCTAGACATACCCTGTGAGGGCTATGATGACTATACTAGGCAAAGGTGGCCTTGTCTAGATTCTCTCCCTTCTGCTCTCCAAATCACCAGAAATTTCTGTGATACCAAGTATGTTGAAGAAGTGCCTGAGGCTAGGTTTGTGCAAAAAAGTGAGATGAAGCCTGAGCACAAGGGGCTCTTTGAGTTTGTGAACAAGTGTTTGCTGCCTAGACAGGAGAGAAGGCATACTGCGAATTATATGGACCTGGTCCTTCTGGAGTGTCTTGTGAGAGGAAAGCAGATTAACTGGCCTGCTTTTATTGTCAAGCTGCTGGATAGAGTCATCAATGGCTCCAAGGCTCACGCCACACCTTATGGGTTTATCCTGACAACTGTCTTGGCCAAGTTAGATGTGCCATTGAAAAAGTGGGAGATGGCCTCCAGCAAAGAGCGCTTTGGAATCAAAACTCTGCAGGCTTGTGACTATCTGCTAAGTGTAACCCCAGTTGAACCTGGTTCATCCTTGAAGACTCCTGTGAACAGCAAAGTTAGGGAATTGGTTCTAGAGTGTGAAACAAAAGATGCAGAAATTGCTAGGCTCCAGGCTCGTATTACTGATCTAGAAAGTGAAAGAAATGGCCTCAAAGCTGAGCTAGCAAAGGAAAAGGAAAAGAGTGAACGGATGCTCCAAACAATGCTCAATCTTCTTCAATCCCAACCCTCTAGTTCCTCCAAGCCCTAGAACCAGTTTAGAAACTCCCTCAGTGACCCAGATTCGGGACTTTTCTGTTTTTTTTGCTCATGGTTGGATGTTTGTTTTTCTTTTTGTGGTCTGTTTTGTAGAAACACTTCCTAATCAATGACAATGTGCTTTGTTTTCTCTTGTTCTATGAAACTTCTGATCTTAATAGCTAAATTTCTTGTGAAGTTGATTATTGATTAACTGAATCATGTTTTCACATGTAGTTGCCCATGTGGCCATGAGTATTAATTAACATCTGGGATTCATATAATATGCAACTTTTCGATGATGCCAAAAGGGGGAAGAGATATTGTGCTTTACTTTGTACTTATGAAATAAAGTGATATTTATAACCTGATTAAACCTGGTCCTTAATGATAAGTTAAATTACCGTGTGATAATGAAGCTGAGTTCCACAATGTCTCTGATCAATAAAAGCACAGAGTTTGTCATCATCAAAAAGGGGGAATTTGTTGGCCCAAGTTCAGATGATGTTTTGAATATTGACAAAATGAACTTAGTCATGAACCAGGTCCATCATGTGAGACAGACACAGTGTTGATATACTTATACACGTGACATACGTGTGGAGATAAGTCTCAAGGGTCAGCAACAATATCTTCTGAGTTGATCGAAAATGTTGCATAGTATAAGGAGTTGAAGTCTCCTTATGTGAAGAGAACTACATCCGAATAAAGAATAAGGATTGGAGTTTGAATTGTTCTAGGACTCGAATTTGATAAAGGATCAGCAATTCGAGTTTTAATCAAACTCTGATTACTAATTCTATAAATAATAATGATTGTTCTCTTTTTTACAGGTAGCACACAAACACAGAAGTGAAATTAAATTGAAGAGAAAAATAGCAAGGCTTTTTGCAAGCAATTTACGTGAGATTCAAGTGTGCAAACCTGAAGCTACTTGGACAAGATAGATGAACCAATTCCATTGTCTTACTTTTATTCTAGTTCAATTGTTGTAGGTGTTATAAAATTGTACCTTTCAGCTTTCATAGAAGCAATTGTATTAGGTACTTTAAGTATTGAAGTTAGAGTTAACTTGAAAGTGTCGCAGCAGTTGAGGCTGTGTGCCACACTGGGATTAGAGTTTAATCCTTAGGTTTACAAGAGTTTTGTAAATGTTGTTTTGGCTCAGTGATTTTAGCCAGGTGTTTTCCACGTAAATATCTCTGTGTTCTTTATTTTATGCACTCTTAATTCCGCAAACAGTCTTAGTAAGTACATCTAGAAGAACCAGGTTCTTCTAGTGCGAAAATTAGGTACCACACAAATCACCCCCCCCCCCCCCCATTGTGTGGTATTGATGTCTAAGAACATCACTCTTTATGATCGATGACAAGCAATAAATAAGGAATGAATGTGGAACAAGTATGAAAATAATAAGATAGAACAACAATGTCGAGAGAGTGTCTTAGAGAGAAAGAGAGAAAGTTATCATATATTTCATGTAGAGCCTTTGGAGCAACATCCGTCTTTATAAAATAGTAAAATCTCCTTTATATAGAAGGGGGAAAACTTAAGCGGTAAGGCATACATTAGCTGTAAAGGTATGGAGATGGGACAGCTGGAAATAATGCCCCGAGTAGGGCCCAGAGTAGCCTGGCTAGGCTTTGTCAGACTCAACCGTGACATGCTTAGCTGCGTCTTGGGAACTCCCAATTTTACTCTAGCCGCGACCGGTATCCTCTTAAGGTCGGGTGCCGATCCATTCCAAGGGAGAAGACCCGAGTGCATCTTTGCAGCCTCGAGGCTTCGAGGTGATATTTCGAACTTCCTCGATGACGGGAAATTGAATCCTCCCAATACGTGTTAAAAAGTCAAGAAACAATGTTTTCCAGAAAAGTGCGATTATGCGGTCGCATAACAGTTATACGGGCCGCATAGTCGCCGCAGAGTGAAACAGTGTGTTGGTCAAATTTGAGGTCAACTATGCGGTCAATTATCATATCACATAATCGATGTGCGGACCGCATAGTCGTCGCATAATCCCCTTGGGATTTTGTAAGGGGCAGTTCTGCGGTGCATTATGCGACCACAGAACGGGTATGCGGACCGCATTTCTGTCGCATACCCAAATAGTGTCTTCAAGTTTTGGGAGCATTTTGCGGTCCATTATGCGGACCGCATGTCAGCTTTGCGATCGCAGATTTGAGTCGGGCTCCTATCTTCTAATTTTTATAACTCGACCCCCTGTCGATATATCTTGTACAACAGCTCATTTTGAGCCTATTTCTTGGTACTTTTAGAGTGAGAAAAGAGGGTCTAAGAGAGGGGAAGTGATTAGTATCAAAATTTCTCCACAAATCTTTGTTAAACATTGAAGATAATCAAGTGAGGCACCTACACCTTCATCCCAAGAGGTAAGATTTCATCACCTCAGCTCATAAATTTTCGACAAAGCCATAAGGGGTCATTAGTGAGGTAATTTATGGGGTATAAGAATAGGCTTCTTGCATGCATACAAAATCATGGAGTACTGGGAAGTTGTGACCTAAAAAGAAAGCAATTAGGGTATAAAATGATAGAAATCTCTCACAAAAAGGACCTAAGGTCACAATGCACCCCTAGTGATTGATAATATGCTCAAACGAGCTAGAATCCTAATCTTGTCCCTAATTCTTGGTTCAATTTGTAATTCTTATATAATAGATCGAAGTACTAAGAGTTTCGGAATTTTGTATGGATTAAGGAAAGCTTTAGTGAGGTATGTATGGCTAAAACCCCGTCTTTTAGAAATTGAGCTTCATTAGTGCTTGTGCAAATGTGGTAAGGCTAAAGTTTGGATTCTTGCGTTAACTATTATTTTACATGAATTGATGTGGTAATTTTATATGCGTGAAAGATGTGTCACAACGTAATCAATGTGCTATCTTGATAACTGGAAAGGGGCAAGAGGTATGAATCAAGTATTGAAATGCTTAGACTTTAATTTAGATTGAAATTGTGTTGTTGTGCCATCTACTGGGAATCTTATTTATGCATACGATTTTAAATAGCCACTGTGTGCATCTACTGTCCTAAATGGAAAAGCTAATATTGAAACTGGGAATAATGTAAAATGTGGCCTAGTGCCAAGAATGATGTGATGAGTTGTGGCCCCAAGTGCATACGAAATGATATATATGAAACGAAATGACTAATGAGAAAGGAAAAACGCCTTGGTAAGGCGGCCTAGCCGATCGGGCCGTGATTGGACGCCATGCCGCACACATGGTGGTATTATGCTGAAATTGAATTCCAGAAAAAAGGAAAATGAGATTGTGATTGAAGCGTATGCCTCAAATGAGGCAACCTAGCCGATCGGGTCGAGATCGGACTCCGCTCTAGATAGCGGTGGTATTGTGAGCAATGATGAATAATGTGAAATACCCCAAACTAAAAACTACGGAAAAATGATGTGAAAGTTGTATGATTCCTTTATTTGATAATGTTGTGATAGTTTAAAGCTTTTGAGTTATACTTGTGATTTCTTATTCTTGTATGAAAGTTCTTTCTAATTAGATGGTGTTTAGTTATACATACTAGTACTATTCCATGGTACTAACGTCCCTTTTGCCGGGGGCGCTACATTTTTAAATGAATGTAGGTGGCTCTATAGCGGACAGTGTCGATCGTACGTAGCGGAGTGTCCTCATCCCAAGACCTTGTGAGCCCTTTTTTCCTTCAAGGGGTTATGATGTACTTCTTTGTTGTAGACTTCTATTTTTGAGGTATAGTCGGGGCCTTATTGCCGGCATTATCATAATTCGTCTTTTGAATCCATAGAGGCTCCGTAGACGTTGTGTGGGTTATGTATGGGTGTAGGTTGGGTTAATGATCTATGTTATAACTCTATTCTCTAGCTCTCCTAAGCAATGACTGTATAAAATCCTGGAACTTAGCCGTGATTTAAGAAGTGTGATATAAAATTGAACTAACAATGTTGAATGCTCAAGTCGCTATTATCTAATTAATCGAAAGCTGGATTCCCTAATAATTTTGAGTTGGGTAGAAAGCATCAATAAGACTTGCTCAGTTGGGTTCACTCGATTGAGCGCCGGTCGCGCCTTCCGCGGTTGGGGGCGTGACACTCTCCTTCCGCCCAGGACGAGTATTGCGGTGGAGCGGTGACATCTGAGACAGCCATGTCCCTCGCTTTGTGATTATCGAGGTTGTTGTTCCTGACTCTGTTCATTGAGCCAGACATTTTGACCTGAAATCGAAGATCTTGGACAAGAAGAAGTGTGAAAAAAATAACTTGCGTTGTGTAACGAAACTAGCAAGAAAATAATCACTATTATTTTTAGCCCCACGATGGGCTCCAAACTGTTTACTGTGAAAATGGTAATAACAATTAAATTTGTTGATGGGACTCTAAAAATACGTGATCTATTTTGATGCTAGCTGTGGAGCAATTGATGCTATGTGTGTTTAATTTAAGGGTAAGATGCGAGCCAGAACAGAGCAGTAATCTAACCGAGAGATAGCCGCTCGGGGCCTCGAGCCAGTCGATTTGGGGCCTCGAGGTCGGATCTCTAGCTTGGGCTCGAGCTATCAGGGGGAATCGGGAAGGGCTAACAGATACGATAATATTAAAAGAGGCTCTTTATGACCGATGACAAGCAATAAATGTGGAACAAGTATGAAAATAATAAGATAGAACAACAATGTTGAGAGAGTGTCTTAGAGAGAAAGAGAGAGTTATCATATATTTAATGTAGAGCCTTTGGAGCAACATCCGTCATTATAAAATAGTAAAATCCCCTTTATATAGAAGGGGGAAAACTTAAGCGGTAAGGCATACATTAGCTGTAAAGGTATGGAGATGAGACGGCTGGAAATGATGTCCCGAGTAGGGCTCAGAGTAGTCTAGCTAGGCTTTGTCAGACTCAAACGTGACATGCTTACCCGCGTCTTGGGATCCCAATTTTACTCTAGCCCCGACCGATATCCTCTTAAGTGTCACACCCCAAATTTGAGGGACATGACCGGCGCCCGACCGGGTAGCCCCAGCCAAGCGAACCTGGATACCTTTCCTAACCCACATGTTACCCCACTTTTCCTTACTCAATTATTCCAAGAATTCGCCAAATAATTAATTAAGAACACTTTTTAATTTACAAAACACATACGTACTTACACAACAGTAATGAAATCACAAACTCGTTACCAATGTATGAAAACACGGATCTACACAAGTTTCTAACCCACATCTACTGTCTACGGAGCCTCTAATAGTACAACAGGATAATACAGTATTTGCCGATAACAAGGCTCCGGCTATACCTTACACAAAATCAACTAAAACTCCGGAAACAATGTGGCCCGAACCACGCAGTGCCCCGAGAGGAAAGGGGCTCACCAAAAAGCCGATGGATGACGAAGGGGAGCTACGATCGGTGGACTGGAGTACCTGCTACGGATCCACCTACAATCATAACACGAATGTAGCGCCCCAGGCAAAGGGGACGTCAGTACATTTGAATTGTACTGGTATGTATGAACAAACTTTGCTCCAAGTAAACTCGAACCATAAGTAATTAATTGCAGTAATAAAAGAGAAATTCAAATCTACAAGGAAGGAACAATTATGCCAACAGGTATACAATCTCTCCTCCATAAACAAGCATGTAATTGAGATGGAAATAACAATCAAATCCACAAAGAAAGAGCAATCAAATCACAAGTTTACAATCTCTCCTGTTTCCCCTTCCACATTTCCACATCAATAATTTCACAATTTGTTGATAGTTCATTGCAATAGCGATTTCGATCGCTTTCCAACCTTATTACCTCGGCCACCCTTATTATCTCGGCCACCCTTATCACCTTATTTCTTCGTGTTGCGGCGCGCAACCCGATCCCACCAAAGAATCACAATTCACAAACAACACAACAACAACAACAATTCACAAAGAATAACCACAACAATCCTCAAGAAACAACAATGACCCTCAAGGAACAACAACAACAATAACAATTTACATGAACTTCCATAGCCATCAATACCACTTATGTTACTACCACGGTTATTCCGAGCACATCAATTCCCATTTCCTTCCATTACTTGTTTCACAGTTCTTACCACAAAGCACATTCACAATTCCAATCTTGGTTTATTTCTGATTACTTGCATCAATATAGCGAAGGCACAACCACAATCACTCAACCATACCAATCACAAGAATTTCACAAACAAATCATGTAGAAATCACATACCAAGCACTCAAACACCCAAACAAGGCGATTTTATAAGTTCAAAGTTAGCCATACATACCTGGAGCCGAATTCCCTTTTAACTTCTATTTCCAATTCACCAAATGATCTAGCAACGTCAATCTAGTGCACAAGTTAACGCGTATGACTTAGAAAAGAAGTTCACAATTTCTACTCAAACTTATTTAGGTCACCAACCCATCTTTGTACAATCTTTTTCTCCTACCCAATTACTCTTACTAGGTTTTAGGTTATAGAATGACATGCATGTATGAGTTCAACCACTATTTTCAAAAATCAATGCATGAGACTCCCCCCCCCCTAGTTTAAACCAAAAATTCAGTGAAAAGGGTTAGGGAGGTTACCTGCAAGAAAAGGGGGATGAAGATAAGCTTGAAATTTCCCGGCCCGGATGGTTTTGAAGAATCAAATTTTGGAGAAGATGACTTTCTCTCTCAAGACCCTCTCTTCCTCTCTCTTATTTTGTGCAGAAGATCGTTAAAAATGAGGGGCTAAGGGTGTTTTATTAAAAGGGGGGTCGGGTATAAAATTTAGAAAATAGAAGCCCGAGCAAGATCTGCGGTCGCATTCTGCGATCGCAGAACAGAAATGCGGTCCGCAGATTGGACCGTAGAATTGCCCCCAAAACTCTGATGAATCTGTTTGGGTCTGCGACAGGAATGCGGTCCGCATTCCTGTTATGCGGTTGCATTGTGCACCGTAGAACTGACCTTCACAAATCCTTGAGGAACTTTTGTGACGATTATGCGGTCCGCATATTGGTTATGCGATCGCATAATAGACCACATTTTCAACATTAATTTTGACAACTCTTCTGTTCCACTCTGCGGTAGAAATGCGGTCCGCGTATCAATTATGCGGTCGCATTTTGGACCGCATCTTCACCTCAAGTTTAACCAAACCACAGCTTCACTATGCGGTAGGAATGCGGTCCGCATACTAGATCTGCGACCGCATTCTTGACCGCAAAATGGCATTTTTCTGGGAAATTGATTCTTTTGATTTTTTTCTAACTTAGATCAATACCAAGGGTCCGAACCTTGGTACTAGGTATTCCTAACACATATTCGGAGTTGACACCACAAGATACTAGGTTTTGAGCAAAAAATTTTACGGGGCCTCACATTAAGGTCGGGTGCCGATCTTTTCCGCGGGAGAAGACCCGAGCGCATCTTTGTAGCCTCGCGGCTTCGAGGTGATCTTCCGAACTGCCTCGATGATGGGAAATTGGATCCTGCGATTTTGCCGTACACAATATTGATCGTCCGAGCTCGAACGAACTGGCTCATCCATCCCCAATCCTCGTCCTCTTTGCCGTTAACGGCAGGAGACCGGGTGGATCGATGATGCAAAGTAATCAAACCCCGATAACGCAGTGGCTGATATAACCTCATGAGATAACTGAGGGTAAATTCGATCCCGACCTTATCTGCGAAGTATCTTACCGTCTGCACTATCCTCCAAAGGGATGGGTGAGCCTGCGCCAAGGTAACCTGATATGTCCGACAGAACTTAAGCACGACCCGGTTGGGGGACCCGACCTAAAAGTATGCGTATACACGCTCAAGAACCCCTCGACATAGGTCATGATGCTCTCCTCAGAGGAAGGTACTTGTAGTACCACACCTCCTCCCCATCCACAGTCTTTTCTGATCATTTCAAGGTGTTCCTCCTCTACTGATGAGATGAACCTTGACGCGTGCTCCCGATGACCTTGAACATTGGGAGGTCTCTCCAACGTAAAGTCTCTCCTCGAGACAAAACACCTCGAGGCCCGCTCACCGGGCACTGGCGGTGTACCACCGACCAGATGCGGAACAGAGGCAAAACTCCCCTCTCCTTGATGAGCGGATGTCGATGCAGCAGTCATGGCAGCGATAAAATAAGCAGAGGAGGGTATAGATTCGGGCAAAGATTTTGAGAACGACGGGAGAACTAGCACAAAACACCAAGTTCTATTGAAGAAATGGTTACTCAGAATAGGAGAATCTCCACTTGAGAAGCAGGTGAACGAATATGTAGGGGCAAAGCAGCGGCTGCTCGCCTACCTAGAGGGCCTATTAATTCTGGCCATGTTAACGTCACCTTTTTCTTGGGAAATGTACTGGCAGGACCATCCCGAGATCCCTTTATCACATCGCACGAATGCTGCTCTCCCGCGAGATTCGAGAGGTATAGAGACCTCGAGGGTTTCTCGCTATCACAAGCACCGACCCCGAAGAAGTTGTCGACCTAACTTCAAGACGGGACCCGATTTTGGGGTCCCGATCACTCCAAATACGGGCTCCAAAAAGCTAATGTTAAAATTCAAAGGCTAACTCCGCAAGAGCGGCGAGACATAAAGAATGGAAAGACTTGGAGTAGAAAAACCCTTTTTGCATTGCCAAAAATATATTTACAAGGGTCGGCTTTACAAGACTAATTCCCCCGAGAGTACGTACACAGAAAGAAAAAAGAAAAAGACCAAAGCGACATAAGGTCTACTATTCATCGCCACTATCCTCTGAACCATTTCCAGGATCCTCATCTGGAGCGATCAAGAGCGCCGACTTTCTCTCCAATTCTCGGGCCTCCTCAATCTCGGCTGAAAGATCGACGCCTCTGGCTCTGACCCCCTCCAAGGCTTCCCTCCTCTCCTTCGCTCTAGCATGATCGATAGCCCGAGCCAGTTTCAGCTCGGCCTTTTTCGATATGTTACGGGCTATTTGGTTCGCCGTGGCGGCATCCTTCAGATATGTAGCAACATTTCCTTTGGTCTCGGACCTGGCCACAACCAGCGCACCGATCTCCTTTCGAGCATTTTGGAGAAGAGCATGGGTCTATGCCAGCTCTGAGGTCGCTATCTCGTTTTGCTCCCTCAGCCCGAGGATCTCCACATTCAGTTGCCCGATCTACGAATCATTTTGCCCGATTTACGAAGAGAAAGGTAAGCCAGTCAATATCAAACTATAGGAGCGAAGGGTGGATTCACGCATGGCAAAGTTCCTGCTCAGCAAGACCAGCCTTTTCCCGGTGCGCTCCCTCCAAAGCAGCACGGAGCTCGCCCAACTCTCTCTCCTTTCGGGCAGAGTAAGCCTCCGACTCTCGCAGCCCTGAGTTAAGCCCCTCGCTCCTTTTCACGGCATGAAAGCTCCTCATAGAGCCTGGAGAGGGCATGATCATACATCTCTTTACACTGCCGCATAACAGAAGAATTAGAAGAACGAAGAGCAATGCTCGAGACTAAAAGAAATACGAATAAAACAGCTATCACCTGCTGTAGGAACCTCTCCGCCGCCTTGACGGTGCCGGGAGCGTCGAGATCGATGTTCTCGCTAACATTGTCAAGAATGTTGCCAAGCGTGCCTCCCCTCTTGGGAGGACCCCCCTCCCCCCCTCCCCCTCCCCCCGCTTTGGCGGTGTTCATAGCCTGAGTATCCCTTAGCTCACCTGACGATAACCGAAGACCCTAACTTAAATCACCCAGGTCATCGATGTCCCTGATGGGCAACTCCTGCCCCCGAAAAGCTCCTGGGCCAAACCCTTCGAGACCGGCAGCAACGGTCCCCCCAGCAGAAACTGCACCACATCCGGCTATGGGATCCGGAACCACATTTAACGGCTTCCGGTCGAGGCACTCGCGAGACTCCCGCGCCCGTCCTTGGTATCTGCTCCAAACGGCACTCGATATCATCATCATCTTCGTCCGCAGTGCCGAGGCTTTCCTCAGATGCTGAAGCCGAGATCCTAATGGCGGCTCGAGGCCTGCGTGTCTTAGGTTTCTTTGTGAGAATCGGCAGCCTCCTTGCCCTTCCTTTTCTTGCCCTTGGCAGGCTCCGAAGTCTCTGCCTCGCCACCTGGAGGCGGTCTCATCAGCATATTCTCGCCAAGGCCTGCACGTACTCAGTGGCCATAACTTATCAGCACGAAAGGTATAGGGAAAAACATAAGGCTAAGGTATAGGTGGCAAGGGAACTTTACAATGATTCTTGCCTACCCGCCGCTTCTTAGCCAGGTCGGGCCAAGACTGGACAGGATATAGGAATGAGGTATCCAACCGCTCGATCCATCTCGGCAGGTCCGAGACCGCTTCAGGATACCAGGGGCAGCTGCAGAAACCAATGAGAGGTCATTCTCTCAGAAAGAAGGAAAGCAAATCACAAAACGTGTTCGAGGAAAAAATACTTACGTTGTGTGTTCCACTTCTTCGAGAAAGGCATCCTCCTGGCCAGAATGATGTCCGAGGTTTTCACCCGGATGAAGCTACTCATCCACCCTCGATCCTTGTCCTCGTCAATGCTCGAGAAAATTATTTTTTGGATCGGTGATGAAGCCTAATCAAACCTCGCTAGAATCGAGGGCTGTACAACCTAATCAAATGATTGAGGGTGAAAGTCTCACCCCCAACCCCATCGGAGAAATGGCGGAGCATCAAGACTATCCTCCAGAAAGAAAGATAGATTTGACCAAGCATCACATGGTATTTATCGCAAAAATCGAGGATAACCGGATCTATCTCCGGGGGAGGGGATCTAGAAGGACAGACCAGACCCAAAGTGAACGGGTAAGTATATACGTGAAGTATTCAGCCTTGTAATACGTTATGTTCTCGTCAGGGCTGGGAATATCCACCTCCATTGCCTCCCTCCATCGGCAGTGTTCCTTCACCTTCCTTACGTTGGTCATGACACTAATGTACCGGGATACATGTTCGTAGCCCGGTGCAGATGAGGTTTTATCGATGGTAAAGTCCTTCGACATGCCTAGCTCGGTGGGAGTACATTGTCCCAAGGTGGGTATCACTTTGGGTTTCCCTTTAGATGTTCGAGATGAAGAGGCAACCTCGTCTTTCCGAGGAACCGTCTTGGAGGTTCTAGCCACGATGATAATGAAATTTCTCTAAGAAAGTAAGAAGGAATAAAGGATGCAAAAGGGGATGGGTCCGGCTTTGCGAATTTGAAGATATTAAGAAAGTAAGAATTATCAAACAATTGATGCATTTATAGGAACCGAATGGGCAGCAGAAGGGACGGACTAATAGTGGTTCGTGGGCTTCTCGATAGTCGCGTCTAACGGCAATCCTTGCGCGGTTTTTTTTGGGCATGGCATTTAATGCTCTGATATGCTGACGTCACGACAATGATGCCCTCGGAATATAAGCACAAAATCGTTTTCCTATCGCTCTGTTCTAGGAAACGCGGGGACTATCTATATACGGCAAAATCGGAGAGCCCAATTTCTCGTCATTAAGGCACTTCGGAGGATCACCTCGAAGGCTCGAGGTCGCGGGCAAGTATCTTTCCTCGAGGGTCGTCAACACTCGACCTCAGGGTAGTAATGATCATGGTAATGGTGGAAATGGGGAGTTCCCAAGGCACGCGGCTAGGGCTGACATAGTCTACCGGGCTACTATGAACCCAAATCAGGGCATCATCCAGTTGTCCCATCCCCATATCTATGCGATTAATGTATTTTGTACTATGTTGGGGTTTCGCTCCTATATAAAGGGATTCCTTATCATTTTGTATGTTCTGTTGCTTCAGCTTCTCCACAAGAAATATAAAACAACATTCTCTCTACTCTCTTATATATTCTCTTGATATTATTGCTCCCATTTATTATCTTCATTATTGTTGATCATTTATTCCTTATCATTGGCCATAAAGAGCCTTCTTTGATTTTATTATAACTGTTAGTCGTACTTTGATTACCTTTGGTAGCGCACAGTCGAGTCCCGGAATCGACCTCGAGGCCCCCGAATCGACAAGCTCGTGGCTCGATTGTTAAGCTATCGATTTGACGATCACCTTATCCTTAACTCTTATTTCGTTTCTAAGTCTCACATACATAGCATCAACTGCTTAACAACCAGCATAAAAATAGATCACATATTTTTAGAGTCCCATAATTAAATTTAATTATAATTATCATTTTCACGGTAAACATAAAGATTTAGAAGAACAACATCTAGTGCATAAGCAATCACATATTAATAAAACAAGTTTGCAGGTTTGGCATACACATACTCATAATAAAGAAGGGATTCAAATTATATTAAGTGTAGATGCTAGTGAGAATCATATTGACTGGTAGCAGAATTCAAATAGGATGAAAGTAGGTCACTGCAAGAATTATGCAAGTAAGGCATGTTTAAGTAACAGGATTGCTACCCAAATCAAACACATAAAGAGAGGCTAGATTGCAAAGGTTCTAAACATCAGTAACACATATGCTAGGCAAACTTACCGAAAACTTAATTAACTCATGTCCAGGAATGTTTCAAACCACAAAGGTATTGGAATTTAGACTAGAAAGGCCTAACATTGAGTAATGCAGTCAGATTTGCATACGAGAACACCCAAAAAACGCATTAAGTTATGAACTTCGGAAGTAAAAACGCATGCTAGCTACAAATACATAAGAATGGAATTGCAATGGGTTTAATAATTCACCAGTTAAGCGAAAACATGAAAGAGCAAAGTCCACACTACAAAAACCCAGAATTTCTGGCCTAGGCTTTCAGCCGGCCAGGAATCAGAATATAGAAGAAGAATATGAGAGAACAAGAGTAGTAACTTAAGTTTTTAGTGAGTGTTTAACGATTCAAGTCTTGTCTTAAAGGGGAATAAGGAGATCTTTATATAGTGGTAGAAATTAACACATAATCATGGAATCAAATCATTCAGATGCAAGTAGGTTAGAAAGAAAGTATTCCGGAATCAATTAGAGGTAATTTAGGGCACAAATCAAGGATTTAGTAAATCAGGAAAACACACAAAATTATTGTTCAGAATTTTTAAGGCACATACTAGAAGTAATAATTAGGAAAACACACAAAAATCATACAGAATATTTAAGGCAAATACACAAAAATACCAAAACACAAATTGTTTAGAATATTTAAAGCAAATACTAAAGTAAAAATTAGGGAAACACATGGAAAAAGAGTAATCGAACATAGAAAAGGAAAGATTCATCAGATTCAGTAAGGAAAAGGGATAAGTCCCAAACCCTAGTTCTTAGGAAAATGAATATTGACAAAAATATAACAAAAATCGGTCACATGGTAGAATATAGGACGAACATGGACATAATAACACTTAAAATCAAGGAATCGAACCAATTTTGGTTCGATCTAAACAGATTTGAAAACCCTAGTTTTAGGGTATGTAAGAATATCAATGATACATAGAGATTCATACCATAAAAGAACAAGAACGAACACAGACGGCAAAGGTCAAGGAACCGAACCGGTTTTTTGTTTGAAATTGAAGAGATCCGCTTGCCATGTTAGGCAAGCAACTAGGCAACACCATAAACGAGTAACCAGTAGTGAGAGGAGGTAAATAAGGCAAAAGAATCCATGGTGGATTCCGTTTTGGTGCCGGATTTGGAGAGGATTATAGGTTAACGGTGCTAGGGTTTCTTCGGAGGAGAAGAAAGAGTAGAGAGCGTATGAAGGAGGCAGGTAAAGGGGCAAATGAGTTAGGGTTCTGGGTGCAAGTGGGGTAATTAAAAGGGGTAGGTTAATTCTAGGTCGTTTATCTTAGAGATCAACAGCCAGGATTTTAAAATGGGACTGGGGCGGGTCGTGTAAATGGGTCACCAGTTGGGTTAAAAATAAAGGGTTTTTGCTTTGGGCCTAGGTAATATGGTTAGTGTATGGGGTGATTGGGCCCGGTTATTAGGTCCGAAATTGAGTAGGAAATTAGGCTAGTTTGTAAATACCTAATATTTAATAAATAAATAATTTATAACAGCAATTAATAAATAATAAAAATATCACTTGTGCACTAATATGATTTAAAATAATTATATAACATAATAAAAATATAAAAAGTCATTTTCTGTATAAATAATGTAGCTTTACATCCATATGGGCTATTATTGTAAAATGTGCAATTTAGCCCTAAAAATGCAAAATATAATTATAAGAAATGCTCTGAAAATATTTAAGACCTCACATTCGTACACATGATAAGTTTAGATGATTAAATCATCATAAAAAAAATTTTGGAGGGTAATTATTTGATAAAATGCAGAAATAAAATTGATTTAAAGCCTTTAAAATTATGAAAAATTGTAGAAAAATGCTTGTGTGTGCTCATAAACCAAAATGATGATGCATATGCACTATTTTTAAAGTATATGTATATATAGTTAAAAATAAGGAAAAAAAATTGGGTATCAACAGCTGCGCATCTTTATCCCGGAAGGATGAAAGAGTTGTCGAGTAAATAAATGAAGACCGATTATGACTGAATGGAGTGATTTTAAAAAATATAGACTGAACCCTATTTTTTGAGCTGCCTACATATCCCTGGTTTTACAGGAATTAGGCCATGTGTAGTTATGGATCCAACAGTGAACAAAACCGACGGGGTTGTTATAAGAATGGTTGTATGTTTCGGAAAAGGTTCTTTTGAGTAGGATAGTATCGGATGAATTTATGCAAAGTCATGAACGTGAGTTCGAGATGTTATGGATGTATCACAGAGCAGATATCTGAACGGTCATAGAGTAAAAGGTGGAAAATTACTAGTGGTCGGTTACGTTTGAAACAATTGATGGATGTGAATGTTATGAACGGAAACCAGAGCAAAGATTGCTCCTGTTTGAAGAATGGTTACTTCCTGGATTACTTGCAAAACTTAAAACACGATGCATTCTAAACATATATGGGGTTATTGCGAGAATTTAAACATGATGCACATTTCCTTTGGACCATGGAGATTGTCTTTGGATTGTGAGGATGATGTCCTTAGACCATGAAGTCCTGGGCCATGAATAGCATGATAAGAGATTTGCAGTCCATTAAATGATGTTCTCGGGCCATGAGAATGGTGCCTCTGAAACATGACGCCTTTAAATAATGATGTGCAATATTGAGAGATCCCCAGGCCATGACATGGTGTTTTCAGGCTATGAGGGTGATGCCTTCGGACTATGACGCCTTTGGACAAAATGGTGATGTTTGAGCCCATGAAATTCAGAGATATGATGCTGGGTCACATAAGAGAAATAAGACAGAGCTTAGTCTTGCATAAGATTAGGACAGAGCTTAGCCCCCGGGAAGGCAAAATAGTGCTAGATTGCGAGTAGCATAACATTTGGTATTGGGAAAGGAAAGGCAGAGCTTATCTTATGTAGTTAGGGAGGAAATGCTTATCCTCATGCAAGAAGAGGAGACAATTCTTAGTCTCGATGCATGGAAAGGCAGTGCTTAGCGTTATGCAATTAGGGAGGCAGGGCTTAGCCTCATGCAAGAAGAGGAAACAGGGTTTAGTCTCATGCAATGAGAGGCAGTGCTTAGCCCTATGCATTTGATGAGGTAGGGCTTAGCCTCATGTAAGAAGAGGAGGCAAGGCTTAGTCTCATGCAATGGGAGGCAGTGCTTAGCCTATGTAGTTAAGGAGGCGGGGCTTAGCCTCATGAAAGAAGAGGAGACAGGGCTTAGTCTCAATGCAATAGGAGGCAGTGCTTAGCCTTATGCATTTGAGGAGGCAGGGCTTAGCCTCATGCAAGAAGAGGAGACAGGGCTTAGTCTCAACGCAATAGGAGGCAGTGCTTAGCCTTATGCAGTTAGGGAGGCAGGGCTTAGCCTCATGCAAGAAGAGGAGACAGGGCTTAGTCTCAGTGCAAGGAAAGGCAATGCTTAGCCTTATGCAGTTAGGGAGGCTTGGCTTAGCCTCATGCAAATAGGAGATAGATGGAAAAGTCAAGTATTTCTTAGCTGAAGATGTTCATGCTAGATAATTTATTGTTTGAGGGCTGTGTTTTGATGTATCTGCAAGTATCGTTGTCTTATTGTACCTGTATTCAAAGAAAGATTTGTGAGTTCTGTGGGGGGGGAGGTCGGTTCGTGCTTTTGTCTGCTTGCTTTACTTTTCTGTTCTTTTGAGATCGCACTCGAGGTACCCCGGGTAACATCTGGCTGCCATAGAAATAATGTTTACTAAAAGTATGCATGTATTTGATAGACATATTTATTTTTAAAACATAGTAGTTTACGATATCAAGTAAATTAAATGAACCAATGACTGCGTCACTTTAGAGACATTGCGACTTCTTTGCATTAGAATTTTGAGGGTCCTCCTCAAAATTCTGCCCCAGTTTAATAAGCAATTCTTTGATTGTTCTGCATATGACAAAGTTGGCCGGACTTGCTCCGAAATTTTGAGGGTCCCCTTCAAAATTCTGCCCCAGTATCTGATCATAGGGAAAGTGGCGATTTTATTAAGATGTGACCGAACCCACAGGGTTGCCTATGTATCCCCTCTAAACGAAAAGTAGGTCAACCGTAGTTCAGTTAAATCAGATGAGGAAATGTAAACAATCTAAACATAGTATCTCTTGTCTGTGTCTGAATTGATAGGCTTTGGCCAGATTTCTCTATCCATTTCTGCAAGTATGAGTGCTCCTCCTATTAGTACCTTGTGAACCATGTAGGGCCCCTGCCAATTAGGTGAAAATTTCCCTTTGGCTCCATCCTGATGTGGAAATATTAGCTTCAGCACCAGCTGCCCTGGTGTGAACTGTCTGGGTTTGATCCTTTGTTGAAAGCTCTGGACATTCTGTTCTGACAAAGTTGACCATGTCATATCGCATTCATTCTTTTTCCGTCAATAAGAGCTAGCTATTCGTACTGACTTCCTATCCATTCTGCATCACTAAGTTCAGCTTCTTGTATAATTCTTAAGGAAGGAATTTCAACCTCAGCGGGAATGACAGCTTCTGTACCGTAGACCAACATGTAGGGTGTTTCTCCGGTTGATGTGCTAACCGTGGTACCGTATCCCAATAAAGGAAATGGTAATTTCTCGTGCCATTGTTTATGGTTGTGTACCATTTTCCTTAGAATTTTCTTGATGTTCTTCTTGGCGGCTTCCACGGCTCCATTCATTTAAGGTCTGTATGCTATGGAATTCTTATGCTTGATTTTGAAGGTTTCACACATAGCTTTCATTAAGTCTCTATTGAGGTTGGCGTCATTGTCGGTGATGATGGATTCTGGCACCCCCGAATCGGCAAAGAATACGATCCCTAAAAAAACCTACGATGACTTTCTTGGTTACAGCCTTGTAAGATGCAGCCTCAACCCATTTTTTGAAGTAGTCTATGGCTACTAAAATAAACTTGTGCCCGTTCAAAATGGCGGGCTCGATCGGACCGACGACATCCATTCCCCAAGCGGCAAAAGGCCAAGGTGCGCTTGTTGCATTGAGTTCATTTGGTGGTAGTCGTATCATATCTGCATGTATTTCGCACTGATGACCCTGTTAGACCTACCTAATGCAGTCCATTTCCATGGTCATCCAAAAATATCCTGCTCTCAATATCTTCTTGGCTAAAACGAAACCGTTCATTTGTGGTCCGTAAGTTCCGGCATGTATCTCTTCGAACAGTTTGGAAGCTTCCTTGGCGTCAACGCACAATAATAATCTTCAGACTGTGCGTTTCTGAGTATGATTTGCATGCTCCGAGTATTCTCTTTTTGCCAAATATTCCTTGATACTTTGAAACCATGGATTTCCGTCTGTTTCTTCTTCAATATCAACGCAATAAGATGGTTGATTATTGATTCTCACTGGAATAGGGTTGACGAAGTTCTTATCCGGATGTTGTATCATGGAGGACTAAGTAGCCAGTGCGTCTGCGAACTCGTTGTGGATTCTCGGAACATGTTTTAGTTCTATCTTTATGAACCTCTTCATCAACTCTTGTACGTGATAGAGACATGCCCACTCTCCTAGAACCTGATGTACTAGAAGGTGTGAATCACCAATTACCAGCAATTTCTGAATATTCATTTCGATGGCCAAATTGATCCCGATGATGCAAGCCTCGTATTTTGCAATATTGTTGGCGCATGGAAACCTGAGCTTCGCGGATACTGGATAATATTGACCTGTCTCTGACACCAAAACTGTTCCAATAACCAATCATTTGAAATTTGCAGCCCTATTAAAGAACATTCTTCAACCGTCGTAGGTTTCGGTGATATCTTCTCCTACAAGTGGTACTTCTTCATCGGGAAAATACGTTTCCAGTCTCTCCTCCTACAAGATTTTTCGCAAGATGATCTGCTAATGCCTGTCCCTTGACTGCCTTTTGAGTCACATAGACAATATCAAATTCACTCAACAATATCTTCCATTTTTCTAGTTTACCCGTATGCATTGGTTTCTGAAAAATGTATTTCAGGGGATCCATCCTTGATATGAGATATATAGTGTAGGCACAGAAGTAGTGGCTCAATTTCTGGGCTATCCACGTCAGGGCACAGCAGGTGCATTCCATCAAAGAATACTGTGCCTCATAGGGTATGAAATTCTTACTTAGATATTATATGGCTTGTTCCATTCTTACCATCTCGTTGTGTTTTCCCAATACACAACTGAAAGCTCCATCTAATACGGACAAATAGAGTAGCAGAGGTCTACCAGGTTCTGGCGGGACCAAGACTGGTGGCGTGGATAGGTACTCCTTGATTCTGTGAAAGGCATTTTGACATTTTCTAGTCCATCTTGTTGCAGCATCGTTCTTCAGCATTTCGAAAATTGGCTAACAGATCACGGTCGATTGTGCTATGAGTTCATCCATAGAGTGATAAAGGCTATTTTCTCGGAATCTTCTTCATCCATCCAGATCTGATGGTATCCTGCGAGGCAATCCAAAAAGGATTGGAGTTCATGCTTGTCACAATTGTCGATCGGTATGTGCATATTGGGTAACGGAAAATTATCTTTGGGACTTGCTTTGTTTAAATCTCTATAGTTGACACATACTCTGACCTTCCCATCCTTTTTTGAAACTGGCACGATGTTGGCCAACCAAGAAGGATATTCGACCACTCTGAGAACTTTAGCTTTGATCTGCTTGGTGACTTCTTCTTTGATTTTCAGACGTATATCTGGCTTGAACTTTCTGAGCTTTTGCTTTACCGACGGACACATCAGACTGGTGGGTAGCTTATGAGCCACTATGGATGTGCTCAACCCGGTCATATCATCATAAGACCATGCAAAAATGTCTTCATACTCTTTCAGGAAATGGGTGTACTCTTCTTTCTCTGACGGTGACAGATGGATGCTTCTGCGAGTGTCTTTGACTGTTTAAGAATCTCCTAAGTTGGCTATCTCGGTTTCGTCCAAATTTTGGCTTAGGCTTATTCTCAAAATTTTCCACCTCTCTGACAATTTCCTCAGGGATTATATCTTCTTCAATTTCCATTGAATCACTATCCTTATGTTGCGTTGTCTCATTACACGTCACAGTCGTCGGTTCATCAGCATAAATAATAATGCTGTAGAGAGAAAAATGTAAAGGATAATAATATATACTAAAACAGCAATGCATTTCATAAATCCGAAAACGTTAAAACATGTACGGCTCAATGATTCGAGCAATTATTTCAATAGAAAATGCGTCTAAAACATAATACTGAAAATGTCTTAAATGCTTAAAATTGCTTTTAAAAATAAATCGTGCTAATTGCCAGGCTACCCAGGAACTTGACAGGCCTGGGATGGTGTAGCAGTCCATTTCTTTAAACAAATCCTTTCTCCATGGTCTGAACAGTAAGGTCTTCCTCCTCCTCCTCCTCAACTATTGCATTGCAGTCCATATATTCATAGTCCAGAAATAGATTCCTCAGGCTAGCTAAAGCCTCATCTTCTTCAGATCCCCATATCACGTCAGCCAGTTGAAACGTCTTGTGCAGGTGTGGTATTGGCTGTTCAAGAAGGTAATAGGTACCACGCCATGGCGGTGACCAATCATCGTACTCCTGTCAGGTGTACTGATATCCAAGTCCAAAGGTTGTACCATAACGTTTTGCTGAATTGTCTTAGTGATACCCTGGAGATTCTTGCCGAGACCTTTACCGGGTTTATACATTGTCCATAACAGTATGCTTTCAATCTTATTACTCCACCACTTGTCTTTCTCGATTGCATTTACGCGCTCGATGTGATGGTACGTTTCTCCACCCAACTTCCTTCTATTCTCGACAACCGGGACGGTTTGACTGGTGTAAATGGGATTACTTCCGTCTCCATGAATGATCACTTCCTGATGATTCCATTCGAACTTCACGGCCTGGTGTAGCGTAGAAGCTACGGCTCCTGCAGCATGTATCCAAGGTCGTCCCAACAGCAGATTAAATATGGCGGATATGTCGAATACGTGAATCTCAACATCAAATCCAGTTGGACCCATCTGCAAACACATGTTTATTTCCCCGATCGTGTCCCTTTGGGACCCATCGAATTCTTTCACAATCATAGTTCCTGCTCGTATCCCATACAAGCCTTTACCCAACCACTTCAAAGCAGTCAACGAACAAATGTTGAGGCTTGAACCCCCATCTATTAGGACTTTGGCTATGAATTTATCCTCAATTTGTGCTGTGATGTGTAGTTCCCTATTGTGACTCAGCCCTTCTGGTGGCAACTCTTCTTCGTGGAAAGTGATCTTGTGGCTGCACTTGTCCCACCATATTAGCCATTTCTCCACTAGTGATATCATTGGGTACATAGGCTTCATTCAACACTTTCATCAACGCGTTCCTATGCGTCTCAGAATTATGTAGTAGCGATAGAATGGATATCTGAGCAGGGGTTTTGTTCAGGTAATCAACCACAGTGATAGGTGTGATTACTTCCACCTGAAACAGAGCTCGTGTGGCTGAGGGCGTTGTTGATTTAAACTCAAACAGAATTGGCGTGGCTATTTCAACTTCAATTGGCGACTGAATCTGCACTATAATAGGTGTGAGAGTGACTGGAGGTACTTTGGGTTCATCCCCTTCACGAATGAGTCCAATTGATCCTTCCGGGTCCCATTCTTCATCAGTTTCGATAATATCATAAATAAACCAAATCTTTACTAAAACGACAATAATGATAAAGAGTCACTAATGTTATGTGCCTTATTTCAACCAAAGCCTAAAATGAGACTAGAAAGCAAGTAAAACATATTTCCTAATCTATTCGGTCCTAGAGGGACCTTCTCTATGCTTGGCATTCTTTGTTCCATCGATCAAGTTCCCCAGGTCGCGCATGTCCAGCAGCAGATACGCGCTTGCTAGGAGCCCCCCTTCATTTCCATCCATGTTTTGACAGCCTGCAACTCTATTTCTCATATTCCCTTCAAACTCTGTCAGCCCCTGCTCTAAATACTCCAACCTTTCCGTTGATTTAGGAGCGATTCCTCTCCATTCTTTGATTGCTTCCATGTCTACTTTGCGTTGTTCCAAATGTCTGGCCTTAGATTCAAAAACCCTTTTGCGTAACCTCCTATATTTGACTTGTGCCTCGGCAGCGTCATCTATGACCCTGTTTCCTAAATCAATCCTCGGCTTGACTTCTCCTGCTATGTCATCAACCAACCATGACGGGTAGAAACACATATGGCTAGCATGGTATCGATCTGGCTCGATGGTATCCTTTGCCGCAATGACTTTTAGATGCCACATGTGTTGTGCCTCGTACTTTAATTGAAAAGCATCACCTTGGAAATCTGCTTTTACTGAACCATCTTGGAAATTCGAGGTATGACTTGTTTCCTCCCAGCTTGCCTCATGACTTTGATAGGGACATAAGGATAGATACCCGTTAATCTGATTAGCACTAGATGAGGAACATCTCTTGACCTGATGATGAACTTGCTAGTAGGGAACAATTCGAACATCCAATGGACCTTGTCGTCACTCAAATTGCTAAAGAAGTGTACCCAGCCCACAGCGTTTCCTGGTTGTGCAAACCTATCCGGGATAAAAGTCATTCTTTTCGGGTGGTGAAAAGCTATGTGGTTATTCCATGGTCGCCGCGGAAATTCTTGCCGGTATTATCCCCTTTGAAGATGTTCCAACAACCATATTTGTAGTAGCAAATTACAACCCTCAAAATGCCTATATCCTTTCTTGCAGCGGTTCAAAGCTCGGTATATCTCTGCTACAATCATTGGGAAAATAGTGTAGGTCTGTCCCTCATTTCCTTCCACTACGGTCTTGGTAATCATAGCTAAGCGAGTGTGAATCCTTTCTCCCTGCATTGGGAATACCAGCATCCCCAGAAAACAGATAATGACACAAAAACCCCACAGTAGGTCCAACCCAAAGAAGTAATGGCAAATTCATCATGGTAAAGGCAGTAGGACTTGTTGTGCCCATAACATTCGTAAAGGAAGTCGAAGGGTATATAAGACTTCTTCAAGCAGACTAACTCATCATTCTTTCTAAAACCCATCAATTTCAGAAACCCTCGAGGAGTGAGATTTTCCGGTAGCAATATACCAGGGCTATCCTAAGAAAGTCCAGCAAAGCCCCTATTTCTTCTAGAAGCGGAGTCATTTCTATATCACCGAAATGGAAAACAACCCTCTTTTTATCCCAGAACATAGTAGTAACTTCAATCAGTACAATGTTTGGCTGAATGTCTAGCAATGAAAGTATAGTCCCAAGAACTCTTTTCACATGGTTTTTGTCACTTAATACAAGATTTTCCCACCAATCCAACAACAAAGGTGGGATAATTCGAACCATGCCGAACTTGGGACCTCGTGTCTCATTTCTGCAAAACAAGTAGAGCTAGCCCTTTCCCCCTCCAGATTTGGTTATTTACACATTAATGATCAACATATTGGCATGTTTTCTCCAAATAATGCACAGATCATGATTGTTTCCATTGGGATTATGGAAATCCCGACGAATTTTCGACAAGGCTTGTCTTTGTGAGTTATTTCGCGGACAACGTTCTAACTTATTGATAACTAGGGATTTTGACGTGCTTCATGCTCCTTCTTGCTTACGCTTTGTGTATAAATTCATACAAAATAGTCCCAAAAGGCTCATAAGTTGTGCTTGATTGCAAGTTTGAGCAACAATGTGACGAGATGTCAAAGATCGGCTCAAAAGGAGTGAAACTTGCAAAAGTACCAAAGACGAGACAAAAACTCAGGAGAAATAGACCTAGTGCGGCCGCATTACACTTTGTACATCCGCACTAGGGAGATTCAGAGAGTTAGAGTTTCAGGCATCAAGGCAGTACGGTCGCAGAAGGTTTTGTGCGGTCCGCACTAAGTCACCACGGCCGCACTATCATTTTGTGCAGTCCACGGAAGCAAACTTCAGAGAGATGCCAAGTGCTAAGGATCAAGCCTGTGCGGTCCGCGGTCGTGTTTGTGCGGACCGCGCTAGTTGCCTCCGCGGCCGCAGTCCATTCTGTGCGGTCCGCGGAGCCTGGGTTCAAAGAGTTGATTTTTCAGAGTCAAGATCCTAGTGCGGCCGCACACCATTTTGTGCGGTCCGCACTGACCCCGCAGGGGCATTTTTGTCCAGTTTTCCAACTTAGTATAAATAGAACATTTTTCCATTTTTAAGGTGTCAGATATTACAGAACAGTAGCTGCGCTCGTGAGAAGCCATTTTGTAGCCATTTTGGGCATTTTAACGTAGCTTTAGCAATTGAATCATTATATTTATTTCAGTAATTTAATATTATGTCTTTCTCTTTATCTATTTCTCTGATTTTATCTTCAAGCATGAATAGCTAAACCCATTAGCTAGGGTTGTGGCTCAACCCTAGTGTGGGTAATTGATGGGTGTTGTGATTTAAGGTTAGATTGATTATGTGTGTTTGTTATTTGGGTCAATCTATGGTTTAATTTATGAATTAGTGGTTGCAAACACTAGTTTGTGCTAATTTGACTTGGCTCTTCTTGAGAATGAGAGCCTAAGTCTCCAAAATTGACTCAACAAGGAATTGGGATGGACTCAAGAGATTTGATAGTCCCAACTAAAGGGTTAAACCTCGAGAGAGTAATTACCCGACTTGAACCCTAGTTGCTCGGGCATATATGCATACCCAATTGGTCTCGAGAGAGTCAATTGGGCAAAACCACTCTTTCTACCGAGAGGTGGAGAGTGGGTAGTATTGACTAACGGTTATAACATATTTCCCCAATCATGTCAATCGAGCCTTAGATGAAATTACCCGTCAATTAGCCACCTAGGTGAAGGTCACTACCCTAGTGTCCTTTAAACTATTAGATACCACTTGTAGCAATTTATCTCTTAGCTTAATCTAGTTGCATTTTCAATTAGTAGTTTGATAAAAATAGAATTATAAAGAAAATCCAAAAATGAATAGAAGACCAATAAGATCATACACGCAATCCTCAACTAGATAGATACTCGACTCCAATCCTAGCTCTCTGTGGATTCGATCCCGACCCAAAATCGGGTAAAAGCTATTGCGACCCTCTCTCGCTACTTTTTAGTGGTGCAGAGTTGGCAGCGATCACTTTTTGGTGCCGTTCTCGGGGAGATAACGATTTTGGCTATCTATTTAGTTAGTTTTGTGTTGTTGTTCTTCTTTCCTTCTTTGTTACTAATTTGTGTGTGTGATTACTACTGGTACCAAATGGCTTTAAATGCTAATGACCTTCTTGTAAATGTGCTTGCGGGGGAGGAGGTAGATAAAATTGGAGAGGATGAGGTGCCTCTTGTACCTCCCAGACCACGACGAGGCCGCCAGGCCAATGCTAATGATAATGTTCAAGACCCTCCTCTGCCACCTCCAAGAGTAATCCCAGAGTATTACCGAATTAGGGATATGCAAGTGCTATTGACCTACCCAGAATCTGGGCGGGCAATTTTTAGATAAGTAATGTGATGGTCACCTTACTTGAGCAGTGTGGGTATTTCACGGGTGCTGCGGATCAAAATGCCTACAAACATCTAAAAGGGTTTGTGGATACATGTTGGGGTAGCAAGCAGACGAATGTGTCCGAAGATGTTCTTAGGTTGAGACTGTTCCCATTCTCACTTCGGGGAAAGTCATTAGATTGGCTAGAGAGACTCACCAATCATTCCATCACAACTTGGGATGAGTTGGCGGATAAATTTATTGCTAAATTCTTCTCACCCGGGCATATGGCGGCACTTCGAGATGAGATATTGGCTTTCAAGCAAGAACCAACAAAACCTTTGCATGAGATTTGGGAGCGGTTTAGAACAATGGTTAAAGAATGCCCAAACAACGATATGACCGAGGCGATGATTCAACAAACTTTCTATCGGGGAATCAATACTACAAATCAATGCATAGTAAATCAATTGGCCGGGGGTAATTTCATGATGTTTCCTTATGACGAAGCTTGCGATATTCTTGATGAGATGGCGGATACATCCTCCGCATGGCAAAGTAGAGCGAATGTTCCCCAAAGTGACCCCACGATCATCCATTTGCACAAGGAATTACACGACCATGGGCAAGCTATAGCGGAGTTGACAACTACTATGAACCAATTGGCTAAGGCACAGTTGCAACAAGTCCAAAACCCTCGCCAAGTGAATGCTATGGAAAGTGTTTATCTGCTTACCAACAAGAGAAGGCAAAGGAGGCAACAAAACCAAGGGAATTCTGAGCAATTTGGTGATGATTGTGATGGGTTTCAAAATGATGGCTATGATGAGCAAAATGAAGAGGTACAATATGTTAACAACTATCAAGGCAACAGAGGCAACTCTTCAAACTAACAATGGCGACCCCAAGGTAATTAGGGAAATCAACAACAAGGTGGTGGTAATTGGAACAACAACAACCAAAGCGGTAATTGGGGGAACAACAATCAAGGCAACCAAGGGAATTGGAATGGTAATAAGAACAATTGGAAAAACAATGGTCAAGGCGGGTGGAATAACAATGGAAACCAAGGAAACTGGGGGCAAGGCTTTCAAATGCCCCCGATGTACCAACAACCGAACAATCCGCCTCCATTTCAATCTCAAGGATCTAGTTCTTCAAGTAATGATATGGGAAGAATAGAAATGATGTTCGAACAAATGATGAAGAAGAACCAAGATTCCGATGCTCAATTGGCTTCCCACAATACCTCTATCCGGAATTTGGAGGTGCAATTAGGCCAAATATCTCAATCGCTGAATACTCGCCGTAAGGGTTCTCTACCAAGTGATACGGTAGTGAATCCAAAGGGTGGGAACAATCATGTGATGGCGGTTACAACAAGAAGTGGGAGAGACGATGATGTGCATGCCTCGAAAGATAAGCAAGTTGTGGCTGATGATGTCGAGTTGCGGGAAAATGATGCTCCTTTGGTAGTTGAAGATGTGGTTGATGACAATGTGAACAATGAAGTGAGGATTGATATTAATGAAACCTAGGTGGAAACTCAAGAGGCCGTGAACCCGTGTAGGGAGCACATAATTGACATGCCGGAGCAGGTGGTGCCAAAAGCCAAGGCACCTTTGCCTTGACCACCTCCCCCCTATCCTCAAAGGTTAGCCAAGCAGAAAAGTGAGAAGCGGTTCAAAAAGTTCATTGACATGATGAAGAGCTTATCCATCAACGTGCCTTTGGTGGAGGCTTTGGAGCAAATGCCCGGTTATGCTAAATTCATGAAGATTTGGTTACAAAGAAAAGATCAATGGACTGTGAAACTATCAAGATGACCCACCAAGTTAGTGCCATAGTACATTCAATGGCCCCGAAATTAGAGGATCCTGGTGCTTTTACTATCCCCTGCACTATTGGTAGTGCAGACTTTGCCAAAGCTTTATGTGATCTTGGGGCAAGCATCAATTTATTGCCCTTCTCAGTTTTCAAGACCCTGGGTATTGGGCCACCAAGGCCAACTTCCATGAGATTACAGATGGCAGATAGATCAATGAAGCGGGTGGACAAATTTATCCTGCCGGCGGACTTTGTGATTTTGGATTGTGAGGTGGACTATGAGGTCCCAATTATTCTAGGGAGACCTTTCCTTGCAACGGGTAAGGCATTGGTTAATGTTGAAGCGGGTGAACTAACTTTCCGAGTGGGGGATGAGAAGGTCGTCTTCCATGTTTGCAAATCCATGAAGCAGCCCAATAGCACCGAGGTGTGCTCATTTGTGGACATTGTAACAACTGTGATTGTGGATGACACAAGTTCTATGATTAACGCCGAGGATCCCCTTGAGGCCGTGCTATTAAATCTTGATGTTAATGATGATGCAAGCAGAGTGGAGTGTGTCAATGCCTTACCTGGGATGGGCTCTTATTCCTATGAGCCAAGAAAATTGTTTTTGGATCTTGAAAATTAGAAAACTCCGCCAACCAAACCATCAATTGAGGAGCCACCGGTGTTGGAGTTGATGCCACTTCTTCCACACCTCAGGTATGAATTCTTGGGCTCTAATTAAACTTTACCAGTTATTCTTTCTTCTTGACTTACTAACATGCAGGTTGAGGCCACTTTGGGGGTGCTTCAAAGGCGAAAAAGGGCAATTGGATGGACTCTGGCGGATATTCGGGGAATAAGCCCCGCATTTTGCATGCACAAAATTATTTTGGAGGATGATGCAAGGCCTTCCTTAGAACATCAAAGGAGGTTCAACGAAGCAATGCAAGAAGTGGTGAAGAAAGAAGTGATCAAGTGGCTAGATGTAGGCGTGGTGTATCCAATCTCCGATAGCTCATAGACTTCTCCGGTGCAATGTGTGCCAAAGAAAGATGGGATGACTGTGGTGACAAATGACAACAATGAACTTATTCCCACTCGAACAATTATCGGGTGGAGAGTTTGCATGGACTACCGGAAGCTAAATAAAGTGACCCGCAAGGATCATTTCCCGTTACCATTCCTCGACCAAATGCTTGATCGCCTTGCGGGGCGAGCCTTTTATTGCTTTTTGGATGGATATTTGGGTTATAATAAAATCTTAATTGCTTCGGAGGACCAAGAGAAGACCACATTCACCTGCCCATATGGTACATTTGCTTTCTCCCGGATGCCGTTCGGGTTGTGCAATGCTCCGACGGCCTTCCAACGATGCATGATGGCTATTTTCACCGACATGGTGGAAGACATTTTGGAGGTCTTTATGGATGATTTTAGTGTGGTTGGTGATTCATTTGAAGAGTGTTTGTGAAATTTGGATAGAGTCTTGGCCCGATGTGAAGACATAAATCTCGTTCTCAATTGGGAAAAATGCCACTTCATGGTTGAAGAGGGCATAGTGTTGGGTCACAAAATTTCTAAGCAAAGCCAATATTGAGGTGATTTCAAGTCTTCCTCCCCCAATTCTATCAAAGGGGTGAGAAGTTTCCATGGGCATGCGGGGTTCTACCGGCGGTTTATCAAGGATTTTTCGAAGGTTGTGAATCCCCTTTGCAAGTTGCTAGAGAAAGATGCTATGTTTGTGTTTGATGAGAAATGCATGGAGGCCTTTGAAATTCTTAAGCACAAGTTGACCACCACCCCAATCATTACCGCACCCCATTGGAGCTTGCCTTTCGAGCTCATGTGCAATGCAAGTGACGTTGTGGTTGGGGCAGTGTTAGGTCAAAGAGTGAACAAAATGTTTCATCATGTGTACTATGCAAGAAAGACTATGAATGAAGCTCAACGGAACTACACGGTGACGGAGAAGGAATTGTTGGCTATTATGTTCGCCATGGAAAAATTTTGGCCATATCTTATAGGGGCCAAGGTCATAGTATACACCGACCATGTCGCCCTTAGGTATTTGATGACCAAGAAAGATTCCAAGGCAAGGTTGATGAGATGGGTGTTACTTCTTCAAGAGTTTGATTTGGAAATAATGGACCGGAAAGGTAGTGAGAACCAAGTTGCGGACTATTTTTCCCGCTTGGAGGAGGAAGGAAGGCCGTGTGATAGCTTGGAGATCAATGATACATTCCCCGATGAGCAACTACTTTCTGTGTCAATGTGTGACATGCCATGGTTTGTGGATATTGCTATTTTCCTTGTGACTGGCATCATCCCATGTGAGCTCTCTTCTAACCAAAGGAAGAAGCTCAAACGGGATAGTCTGGACTTCTATTGGGATGAGCCATACTTGTTCATGATTTGCATGGATGGTGTGACTCGAAGGTGTGTCCCGGAGGAAGAGCAAGTGAGTATCTTGGAGGCTTGTCATTCCTCCCCCTATGGTGGCCATCATGGAGGGGTGAGGACGGCTTCAAAAGTTCTGAGTTGTGGTTTTTATTAGCCAACCCTGTTCAAAGATGCAAGTGATCTAGAAAAGATGTGATCAATGTCAAAGAGCGGGCGGGATTTCCAAGAAAGATGAGATGCCTCTGAACATAATTCTTGAAGTTGATATCTTTGATGTACGGGGTATCGATTTTATGGGCCCTTTTGTTAGCTCGTGTGGGAACACTTACATTCTTGTAGCGGTCGATTATGTGTCAAAATAGGTTGAGGCCGTGGCCTTTCCCAACAATGAAGCTAGGAGTGTGGTGGCATTTTTAAAGAAGAGCATTTTCACAAGGTTTGGTACACCCCGGGCAATCATTAGTGATGGAGGATCGCATTTTTGTAATAGAGCTTTTGATGCCTTGCTTTCCAAGTATGGTGTCAACCACAAAGTCTCCACACCTTATCATCCTCAAGCAAGTGGCCAGGTTGAAGTGTCTAACAGAGAGATCAAGAGCATTTTGTCCAAAATTGTTGATGCCAATACGACCGATTGGTCTAAAAAGTTAGATGATGCTCTATGAGCTTACCGGACCGCTTACAAGACCCCGATTGGTATGTCACCGTACCGGTTGGTGTTTGGGAAAGCACGTCATCTACCAGTGGAGTTGGAGCATAAGGCCATGTGGGCCTTGAGGAAGCTTAATCTTGAGTGGGATGTTGCGGCTAATCTTCGTATTGAACAACTCAATGAACTTGATGAATTCCGGTTCCATGCATACTCTAGTTTGTCCTTGTATAAGGACAAGATGAAGTACCTTCATGATAAATATGCTCGTGGAAAGGAGTTCAAAGTTGGTGATTTGGTGCTCTTATTCAACTCTCGTCTAAGGTTGTTTCCGGGAAAGCTGAAATCAAAGTGGAGTGGACCATTTGAAGTTGTGTGTGTGACCCCGTTTGGTGCTCTAGATTTGAAGAACAAAAGTGGTGAAGTTTTTAGAGTGAATGGGCACCGTGTTGTTCATGTTGTTCATTTCAAATGATGTGATGGTAACCTGCGCCGTACCGCGACGTTAAATCGAGCGCTTCATGGGAGGCAACCGATGTGTTTTTCTATTTGTTTTCTTTGATTTTCTTTGTAGTATAGGATTGATTTTTGGGCTAACTGGTTGTGAGATGTTGCAGGATTGAGTTGATGCAGTGCAGGACATAATTGCAAAAATGTTCAGTCTCTGAAGTTTCCAATGCCGCCGCAATACACTTTGTGCGGTCGCACTGGTGAAGGATGACAAATATTTCTCTCTGAAGTTTGCCACCACGGTCGTGGTTGAATTAGTGCGGTCCGCGGTGGACCACCGCGGTCGCGGTCCATGCTGTGCGGACTGCGATGGGTTACTGAGTTGGAATTGAACAAAAGTGACCAGTGCGGACCGCGGTCCATTTTGTGCGGCCGCACTGGTAGGTGAGAATGGGCCCCAGGGGTTTCTATAAATAGACCCCACGGGCCTCTTATTACCCTTTTCGCAAACTTGAATCTCAGAGCATATTGTTACTGTTCATTCCCTGAAATTGATCGTAAAATCTTGCTTGACATTGATTAACTTCACTTCATCTCAATATCTGGTAACATTTCACTAAATTCTTCTTAGTTAATTGTGCAATTTCATTTTATTTTCATATTCCTTGACTTGTAGTTCTTTTTCTCCCCGTATTTCTCTGATTGTTAGATTATGCTAGTTTAAATCATAATTTTTGTGGACTTGGTGAGTATAATGGACTGGGTAATTGAGTAGGGACCCTAATTAGGTTAAAGTTTGAACTTAAAAGCAAAATCTGATAAACCCTAACTCAGTGCCATGTCTGGGCACGTAGCACAGACCGCGGTCATTTCTGTGTGGTCCGCAGTACCATCTTGTGTCCAGGTGACCTTTGCCCAGTGCGGCCGCGGTTGGTTTTGTTCGGTCCGCACTGGTGAGATTCAGAGACCTTGTTATTGAAACCCTATACCTGTGCGGACCACAGTCATTTGTGTGCGGCCCGCGATGGCCTCAGTGCGGCTGCACTACCATTTTGTACGGTCCGCACTAGGCAACTCATGCAATATTTTCATTTGTCTGCAACACTATTTTATGTTAATCCATTGATACTAACAAGTTATTTGAACTGTGTTTGCAGACAATGGTGAGAAAAGGCTCAAAACAACCGGGAAAAGGAGAACCCTCCCGGTGAGGGAAGAAGAAGATGGTAAAACTCAATCCCCAAGCTTGGGAGAACATAAAAAAGACCAGAAAGATAATCAAAGCTGCAGACAGACGTGCTTCACATTCCTCGGGGAGTGAGTATCAACCATCAGGGGAAATATCTTCAGACTCCGTGCCAGAATATATTGAAGACTGGTCGAAGAGATTCAGACTAAGAGATACCCTTCCACCATCACCCACTGCCCAAGCACCAGAGCATATTCCCACTGAGTCGTCTGAGGGCTCAGCAGCCGGCAGTAGTGATTACTCCACCTCTCCCACATCTTCATTATCTTGGGAGGGTGCAGACGGAGGTGAGGAGGAAGTACAAGGGGATGAGGAGATAGCTGAGGGTGGTGAGCCTCAGGTGGGAGGCATTGCCCGAACTAGAAAGTCGGAGGTTTGGCGAAATAGGTTCGTGAGTGAGGTAGCATACCACAAGTTTAGGGAGTGGTGGCCGGTGAGAAAGTTGATACCGGAGCGGAGTTTCATTGACAGAGATCTATTACCCCACAACCCTGACGTGCAGAGACAATTTAAAACTAGAGTGGGTTGGGAGTACTTCTTAGATGACTGTGTAGATGTTAATGAACACATGGTCAAAGAGTTCTATTGCAATGTAGCCCACATCAAAAAGGGCTCCAAAGTGACCAAGGATCGCAACAAGACAGTGTTATTTAATGGGGAAATACCTCAACGAATACTTCGGCTTCAATGAGGAGGATGAGACTCTGTATATGGCGAAGTTGGAGATGGGCGAGAAGGTCCGTCCATGGTTAGCTCAGTACCTGGAAATCCCATGAACTGTTCCTGATTGGTTGACTGCTGGGGTAAAGATATTGAGGAGGACCCTGAACTTTGAGGCTAGGGGCTGGGGCAGCCGGTTGGACCCTACTACACATGATGAGACTCTTCCTCTCCATCGGGTTGTGTTGGTTGCTTCAATTATGGCGGGATACCCCATAAATGTGGGGAAGTGATGTCCCGCATTATCTCGTTAGTGGGAGTGGAGCATGACCGGAACAACCCTTTCCTAGCACTCTCACCATGTATTTTCGGGACCTGATGGTGGACAAGAAGCCCTATGATGTCAAGGTCAAGGCGACAACCCCGTTCTCCTGGTATAGTTTGAAGGGGAATGACAACCCCAAGGACAAGAACTACAAAGCCCTTACTTCTGCTCCAACTGGCCAGTCTGAAGAGCCAGTTGTGGTAGAGGTCCCTGTTGAACCAACTTCCATTGCTGCTGATATGCCTCCCGGACCTTCCACATCTTCAGCCATTCCTCCTGGCCCTTCCACATCAGCAGGCCCGGAGATTCCAACTAGCCGGGCCCATCCCATCACTGCCCATCGACTGAGCCAGGCCCTTGCAAGTATCAACAACTGGATGTCCACAGCGTCATCTAAGTTGTCCACATTGACTGCTACTGTTGCAGCTCAGTCGGCACTTGAGCCAGCACAGGTCCCACACTCAATAGAGGATGCTTTAAAGGAAATTCTTGAGAACCAGAAGAAAATCCTCGATACTCAGGATGCATTGACAAAGGCAGTGGATTCACATAGCAAGGCTCTCAAGGAGCTTGATAAGGATCATAGGAAGCTACAGAAGACACGGGCCTCCAAGGAGTCCGTGAAGGAGCTGCGGACAGATGTTGATAGACTGAAGGCAGACCAGCTGCCTTTGGACCTTTTGCTTGCTTATCCAGTCCCAACAGCTCATCTACAGCCGGAGCAGACCCAGAGGCCTCCGAAGAGGAGGAGGACGATCCGTAGAGCAGATGATGCCATCATCTAGTTGGCGGACCCACCAGAGGCTTCCTCCAGTCAGTCATAGGGTGTACTAGATCCAGAGCTTGTCCAGGTCCAGGCCCAGGTCCCAGCAGCTGAGGAGCAGACCACCGAGGACCAGTCTGAGGTCCCCAAGCACACAGAGGACCCAGGGACCACCCATGATCCTATGCAGACAGACACGACTTAGGGAGCCCTCTATATCCTTTTTCTATCTTTTTGGTGCTTATTTGGACTAGTTTGCATTGGGGACAATGCCAGCTTTTATTCGAGGGGGTGTGCCCTTCATTTTTGGATGACTGTATATATTGAAACATTTTATGCTTTCTTGATTTTCATTTAGTCTGTATATAATTTTATATTTAGCTACTTTTATCGCACTTTTTATCTTTCCTTGGGTCTGTATATAAAGTTACATTTCATTCTATATTCAAATCCCCTCTTGTATATATTTATTCTATTTTCCACAAAAATTTTTCGTTTTTAGCTTCTTATTTGTGATTCGTAGTTTTTTGTTTTCGGAGTTTGCAATAAGCCTTTGGTTTTCTTAATGCCACGGTTCTTTCAAAAGGTGGAGTATTGTGTGAACCGGGTGGCTCTACCCAATGATAGATGGCGTGACAACTTTCTTAAGGGTTTGAGTCCCTTTTTCTTTTTGTTTTTAGTAGTTTATAGTTAAGGGTACCTCAAGCAAAGCATCACTTGGTCCTAGCACATTTGCCTTTGATCTTATGGTCAAAAATAAATTGTTGTGATTAGGATGGTGAAAGTCGTGGCCTTCAAACTCTTGTGTTGACCGATAATCATCAAGTGGTTTTTCGGGACCATTATGGTCTCAAATCGTATCTAAGGTCGTTGTGGGCTCCCGACACTATGTCTTTAGCAATCCCCTAGCTTGTGTGGTGAGTAATTGAATTGCGAGTCCAAGTCCCGAGCCATTGGTCTAGAACTTGCCCTAAATGTTTGTTGAGGCGAAATCGTAATTGAATTTTGACTTGAGACGTGATTATAGGCTCTCCTTGATCCAAAGAAAACATAATTATCTCTGGTCCAGGCATGTTTTAAACCACAAAGGAAACGGAATTTAGACTAGAAAGGCCTAACATTGAGTAATGCAGTCAGAGCCTAACATTGAGTAATGCAGTCAGATTTGCATACGAGAATAACCCAGAAAATGCATTAAGTTATGAACTTCGGAAGTGAAAACACATGCAAGGTACAGATACATAGGCTTTCAGCAGAACCCAAAACAAGAAAGAGCAAAGTCCACAGTAGCAAAACCCAAAATTTCTAGCCTTGGCTTTCAGCCGGCCAGGAATCAGAATATAGAACAAGAATATGAGAGAACAAGAGTAGTAACTTATGTTTTTAGTGAGTGTTAACGATTCAAGTCTTGTGTTAAAGGGGAATAAGGAGGGGTTTGTACAGTGCTAGAAATTAACACATAATCATGGAAACAAAACATTCCGATGCAAGTAGGTTAGAAAGAAAATATTCCGGAATCAATTAGAGGTAATTTAGGGCACAAATCAAGGATTCAGTAAATCAGGGAAACACGCAAAATTATTGTTTAGAATATTTAAGGCAAATACTTATGTAAAAATTAGGAAAACACACAAAAATCATTCAGAATATTTAAGGCAAATACACAAAAATACCAAAACACAAATCGTTCAGAATATTTAAAGAAAAAACTAAAATAAACATTAGGGAAACACAAGGAAAGAGAGTAATCAAACATAGAAAAGGAAAGATTCATCAGAACCAGTAAGGAAAAGGGAAAAGTCTCAAACCCTAGTTCTTAAGA
This sequence comes from Nicotiana attenuata, assembly GCF_001879085.1. Taxonomy (NCBI): domain Eukaryota; kingdom Viridiplantae; phylum Streptophyta; class Magnoliopsida; order Solanales; family Solanaceae; genus Nicotiana; species Nicotiana attenuata. The sequence goes on from NW_017674006.1 coordinate 79,320, forward strand.
AAATGAATATTGACAAAAATATAACAAAAATCAGTCACATGGTAGAATATAGGACGAACATGGACATAATAACACTTAAAATCAAGAAATCGAAACAATTTTGGTTCGATCTAAAGAAATTTGAAAACCCTAGTTTTAGGGTAAGCAATAATCTCAAAGATACACAGAGATTCATAGAAATTCATACCATAAAAGAACAAGAACGAACACAGACAAAAAAGGTCGAGGAACTGAACTAGTTTTTGGTTTGAAATTGAAGAGATCCGCTTGCCATGTTGATGTTATAAACGTCAATACCACACAAGAGGGGGGGGGGGGTGATTTGTGTGGTACCTAATTTTCGCGTTAGAAGAACCTGGTTCTTCTAAGTGTTCTAACTACAGCAGTTTGCGGAATAATAAATACTGAAAGTAAAGTGCACAGAGATTTTTACGTGGAAAACACCTGGCTCAAAAGGTGAAAAAACCACGACCTACTACTCAGTACGGATTTTTCCAAACTCCACTAAAATCACTGAGCCAAAAACTGCATTTACAAAACTCTTGGTAAACCTAAGGATTAACTCTAATCCCAGTGTAGCACACAACCTCAACTGTTGCGACACTTTCAAGTTAACTCTAACTTGAATACTCAATATACCTATTACAATTGCTTCTATGAAAGCTGAAAGGTACAATATGAAAACCTACTACAATTGAACTAGACTTAGAATAAACACAATGATGAAACTGGTTCTTCTATCTTAGTTCATGTAGCTTCAGACGTGCACACTTGTATCTCGCATATGTTGCTTGCAAATCAGGCTTGATCTTTTTGCTCTCAAATATGCTTAACTTCAGCTTATGTGCAATCACCTGTAAAAGAGAACAATCGTTATATTTATAGAGTTAGTAATCAGAGTTTGATAAGAACTCGAATTGTGGATCCTTTGACAATTCGAGTCCAAGAACAACTCTAACTCCTAATCCATATTCTTGATCCGGATGTAATTCTCTTTTCATAAGGAGACTTCAACTCCTTATCCTATATGCAATCTTTTCGATCAGTTCAGAAGATATTCATCAAGATATTGCTGCTTGATCTCAAGGACTTATCTTCTTCACGTGCATCTCATGTGTATGGGCCATAACAACTGTGTCTCCTTAGATGAACCTGGTCCTTCACTGAGTTCGTTTGTCATTCTTCAAAACTTCAACTGATCTTGGGCCAACAAATTTCCCCTTTTTGATGATGACAAACTCTGTGCTTTTACTGATTATAGAACCTGTGGAACTCAGCTAAAATATCATCACTTACTTATCATTAAGGACCAGACTTAATTAGGTCATAAACATCACTGTTCAGAAAATAGACACAATTTCTTTTAAAGCACAATATCTTCCCCCTTTTGGCATCGTCGAAAAGTTGCATAAATATGTGAATCCCAGAATATTAATCATTACTCATGGCCACTGGGGCAACTGCAAGTGAAAGCATGCTTTAGATAATCAAAAATCAACTTGACAAAAATAACTATTAAGAGCAGAATCATCACAAAACAAGAGAAATGCAAATTGTCATTGATAAGGCATTGCTTCTACAGTACAGTCCACAAAAAGAAAGAACAAAAACTACCAACCATGAGCAAAAACAAGAAAAATCCCTAATCTGGGTCACTGGGGGTAACTGAAATGGTTCGGAACTAGGACAAAGATGGCTAAGGCTTAGAAGAACTGGAGGGTTGGGATTGGAGTAGGTTGAGCATTGTTTGTAGCATCCCTTCACTCTTTTCCTTTTCTTTTGCAAGTTCTGCCTTCAGCCCATTCCTTTCTTCTTCCAATTCAGCTACTCGAGCCTGAAGCCTAGCAATCTCAGCATCTTTGGTCCCACATTCTTGCATCAACGCTCTAACTTTGCTATTCACTGGAGTTTTTACGGATGAACCAGGTTCAACAGGGGCAACACTTAGCAGATAATCACAGGCCTGGAGAGTCTTGATTCCAAAGTGCTCCTTACTGGAGGCATTTTCCCACTTCTTCAAAGGGACGTTCATCCTGTCCAGTACAGTCGTCAAAATGAATCCATAAGGAGTAGCATGAGCCTTTGAACCATTTATGACTCTGTCCAGCAATTTGACTATGAAAGCAGGCCAATTGATTTGTTTACCCCTCACAAGACACTCCATGAGAACCAGGTCCATATAATTTGCAGTGTGCCACCTTTCTTGTCTAGGCAACAGATATTTGTTCACAAACTCAAAGAGCACTTTATGCTCTAGCTTCATTTCACTCTTTGAACAAATCGTGCTTCAAGCAACTCTTCAGCATCCTTTGTGTCACGGAAGTTCCTGGTAATTTGGAGTGCTGTGGGCAGATCATCTAGACAAGGCCACCTTTGCCTAGTGTAATCATCATAGCCCTCACTTGGGATGTCTAGAATCCTGCCCAGCTTTGGTGCATCAAACTCCACCTTCACACCTTTCACTATACTGGTTACTCGCCCATTTTTCACAGAGCCATTCGCCATAAATTCAATCAACTCTCTTCTGGCTAGTCTCCCATCCATCTGAAGGACCATGTCCTTCCAGCCCTGTGCAGCTAAAGCATCTACCAGCCTAACCATGCCTGGCTCCTCCAGGTCTTTCAGCAGCCTTCCCTTCAATATCTTCCTCCTGCTAAAAATAACAAAGCGATCTTGCTCTTGTTCAGAGTCCTCCTTTTCTTCTTCTTCACTCCACTCCTCATCTTCTTCCTCAGTAATTTTCACTTGTTTTCCCTTTACAGCAGACCTTGTTCTTTCAGCCAAAGAAGGTTCAGCAGGCACAGACTTTGAAGAATTCTTTGCATGAGTCTTGGTTTTTTTTGGTTTGACAGTGGGAACCACTTCTTCAGTTGTGCCTCTCTCTTGATGGACCAGGTCCATCTCCTCCTCCTCTTCTACAGCAGCCTCAGAACTTTCTACTACCTTTTCCTTTCCTTTTTCCTTCTTCTTTTTCTTACTCTTCTCTAATGCTTCCTGTAGTTCTGCTTTACTTTGCCTTACTTTACTCCTTGTAGTTCTTCCCCTAGGTACAGAAGTAGCAGCAGTCTTGGGAGATGTTACTTTGCTTTTCTTTGATTGTTTGTCAGCAACTGGGGTCTTTTGGGAAGACGCCTTGCGCTTCTTTGGGTCATAACTGGCCCCTACTTTCTTAAGAATATCTGCTAAAGTCTCCTCCATAGAAGAACCAAATTCTTCTTGTTGCTCACTCATCTTAAAAAGTCCCTCAGCAGCTTCTCCTGATCCGCTTCCCCCTGACTTCAAGCCACCTTCTTCTCCACCACCACATATAGCAAGAACCTCCCCTTTCTTTTTCTTTCTCCTCCTACTAGTCTCAGCCCCTTCAACATTTTTCACAGCACCCACAAGCACAAACCTATTATCTACCTTCTCAGCTATATCAGAAAATACATAACAGGTGTGTACCTCTCTTGGGTTTTCTTGACTCTTGTCATTGTCAGATGACCCAGGTTCTTCTCCTTGGAGATGAACTTTTCATATTCAGAGCTTGAGTGGGATTCATCAGATGAAGCCTCTTTTCTTTGACTAGCCTTTAATTTCTCGTTTCAAGGCTTTTCTGAGAGGGCCGGATGCTACAGTTTTTCTGGCTAACATCTTTTGCCTGCGAAATCTGGGTTTTGGACTTTCAACTGTATTAGAGGAAAATAAGTGAGGGAGTTCCAGGATTGTCTTGAGGATTAGTCATGGCGGATAATATCTGGAAATATTTTGGGGATTTTGGGAGAAGAAAAGGGTTTATCAGAAGGATTAGAGAAGTGAAATGACGGTTATGAGTGATGAGAGAGGGTTTGGAGTGTATTTAAAGAGGGATCATGATTAAGCCTGTAACGGCAGCTTTTTCAGAGGTCAATAAGAAGTCTAATCAAATTAGACTTCCGGTCTCTTTAGAGATAAATGAGTGACGCTAGTTTTTTGGAAAAAATCCCATTTTAGTTAGACTCCTAGGATAATGAAACTGGTTCAATGCTCAACGGATAGAATTTATGAAAGTTTGGTGTAATTAGGACTTCTGCTCATGGTTGATAATTTTATCTTTATAATTGTGCAAAGTATAGAAGCATACCTGAAATTTCTTATGAGCATATACTGATGAACCAGGTTCTTCAAGTAAAACTTCCCTTGATCATGCCTCAAATGTCAGAATAGAAAAATTTTGTAAGAGATTAAGGATTCATATAAACACATGTCACAGGAGTATACTAATCAAGTATGAGACTGAGTAAGAATTAGTCTAGATATTTACATTGAATTAAGAACTCCTAACCAAAAAATTTTTTTTTTCTTTTTCATCATTTTTTTTTCATTGTGCATTCTGAACTGGACCTTTTAGGTGATCTTAATCATCCCTAATTCCAACCTGTTCCTTTCAAAGTTTTCTCTACTCAGTGCTTTAGTGAAGATGTCAGCTATTTGTTTATCAGTAGCACAAAATTCTATGGAGATTAACCCTTCTCATAGTTATCTCTTAAGAAGTGGTGTCTAACATCTATGTGCTTGGTCCTTTTATGATGAACATGGTTCTTTGTCATACTTATAGCACTAGTGTTATCACAGAATATTAGTATGCATCCCACTTCTATACCAAAGTCTACTAATTGTTGTTTGATCCACAGTAGTTGAGCACAACAAGAAGCTGCAGCCACATACTCAGCTTCAGCAGTAGATAGGGCTACTGAATTTTGTTTCTTGGTAGCCCATGATACAAGACATGAACCAAGAAAGTGAGCCATACCTGAGGTGCTTTTTCTATCCACTAGGAAACCTGCATAGTCAGCATCAACATAACCTACTAGATCAAAATTACTACCTTTAGGGTACCATAGGCACAATTCAGCAGTCCCTTTCAGATATCTCAATATCCTCTTGACAGCAGTCAAGTGAGACTCTTTAGGATTAGCTTGAAAACGAGCACAAAGTCCTACACTGAAAACAATGTCAGGTCTGCTGGCAGTAAGATACAAGAGTGAACCAATCATACCCCTATACAACTTTTGATCAACTGATGAACCAGGTTCATCAGCATCTAATTTAGTGGCAGTTGCAATAGGTGTATCTATTTCTTTAGAGTCTTCCATTTTAAACTTCTTGATTAGTTCTTTTGTATACTTCTGCTGATGAATCATGGTTCCATTTGGACTTTGTTTGATCTGCAAGCCTAGGAAGAAATTTAGTTCGCCCATCATACTCATTTCAAACTCACTTCCCATTAATTTAGCAAAGTCCTTACTCAACCTATCAGAAATGGCCCCAAATATTATCGTCAACGTATATTTGTACAACAAGAAGATCTTACCTTTTTCCCTTAGGAACAAAGTGCTGTCAATTTTACCTCTTTTGTACCCATGCTCCAGAGGAATTTTGACAATCTTTCATACCAAGCTCTTGGGGCATTCTTGAGATCATAGAGAGCTTTATCTAGCTTGTATACATGATCAGGACATTCTTTACTTTCGAATCCTGGAGGTTGTCTCACAAACACTTCTTCTTTGAGATAGCCATTTAGGAAGGCACTTTTGACATCCATTTGATGAAGAGTGAATTCCATATGTGCTGCAAAGGCTATGAGGAGTCTAATTGCTTCAAGTCTAGCCACTGGAGCAAAAGTCTCATCATAATCAATGCCTTCCTCTTGACTATAGCCTTGAACCACCAACCTTGCCTTATTTCTTGTAACTGTTCCATCTTCATCTAGTTTGTTCCTGAAGACCCATTTTGTCCCAATGACTGACCTGTCTTTTGGTTTTGGAACTAAGTGCCAGACTTGGCTTCTTTCAAACTGATTGAGCTCATCTTGCATAGCATTGACCCAATCTGCATCTTGTAGAGCTTCACTCACATTTTTAGGTTCAATGAGGGACAGAAAAGCATCAAATGCACACAGGTTCTTCAGTTGTGATCTTGTCTTGACCCCAGATGTTGGATCATTGATGATGTTCTCAATGGGGTGAGAACTCAGGTACTTGTAAGATTTCCCCACCATCTGGTTCCTGCTAGTTTCTCCTTCATAGTTATGCTGCAGAGGAACAGGTTCAGGTACAGGATCCTTCAGATTGGTTCCCCCTGTCAGGTTGCCCTGGGTGAGAGGACCTGTTCCATCACCTACTCCTTCCTTTGATGCCACTTTGACTTGTGCTGTGGCTTCAGTCAATTGTCTCACCAGTCCAATGGCTTCATCTTCATGTTCCTGTCTCTCAGAAAGAGTGTTAGATTCATCAAACACAACATGTACACTCTCTTCAACACATAGAGTTCTTTTATTAAACACTTTATATGCTTTGCTATGTGAAGAATATCCCAAGAATACTCCCTCATCACTTCTGGGATCAAACTTACCTAGGGAGTCTTTGCCATTATTGTGCACATAGCACTTACACCCAAAAGCCCTAAGATGGGATATGTTTGGTTTTCTCCCTTTAAGTAACTCATAGGGAGTTTTCTCTACAAGAGGTCTAGTCATGCATCTATTTATTATATAACAAGCAGTGTTTATAGCCTCTGCCCAGAAGCTATGAGGTAGTTTACTGGAAAGTAGCATGGTCCTTGCCATATCCTCAAGGGTCCTGTTCTTCCTTTCAACTACCCCATTTTGCTGAGGAGTCCTAGGGGCAGAAAAATTATGATCTATTCCATTTTCATCACAAAATTTAGCAAACTTTGCATTTTCAAATTCAGTTCCATGATCAGACCTAATGGATGCAAGTTGATTTCCTAATTGTTTCTGGGTTTTTCTAATAAAAGCAGTGAACATTTCAAATGCTTCATCTTTAGAAGTTAGAAACAATACCCAGGTAAATCTAGAATAATCATCAACAAGCACCATTACATATCTTTTACCACCTCTGCTCATGGTTCTCATTGGACCACAAAGATCCATATGAACCAGTTCCAACGTCTTGGACGTACTCACCATTTTCTTGGTTTTAAAGGATGTCCTTACCTGCTTCCCCCTTGCACATGCCTCACAGACTTTGTCTTCCTTGAACTTGATGTTAGGTAAACCTACAACCAAGTCCTTGGAGACTAATTTGTTTAGCTGATTCAGACTAGCATGACCAAGTCTTTTGTGCCATAGGAGGGGATCATTTACCAACACGCTTAAGCATGTGAGTTCATTTTCTGAAAGAGTTGACAAATCTACAATGTAAATATTGTTAACTCTTTTTCTCTGCAAAACAATTTTGTCAGTGATGAGATTAATCACAAAGCACTTGGTGGAGGTAAAAGCTACAAGGTTACCTCTGTCACACAGTTGTGACACACTTATTAGGCTATATTTCAAACCATCTATCAGGTAGACATTCTCTATGGAATGAGAATCAGTCTTGCCTACCTTCCCAACCCCAATGATCTCACCTTTCTTTCCATTACCAAAGGAGACATTACCTCCTTTTAAGTTCTCAAGTGAAAGGAACTGGTCCTTGTCCCCAGTCATGTGTTTTGAGCAGCCACTATCCATATACCATATTTGGCTCCTCCCTTTCACTTGAACCTCCTGTTCATCTTCTGATTCTCCGATGGCCATAAGAGCTTGCTCATCTTCAGCTTCATTTTCTGAGTCCTCATCTGATGTTTCTCCCCATGCAGCAACCATAACTTTAGTTGATCCCTTGTTCCTTTTTGGTTGAACCTATTCCTTCTTCCTGTTTCTTCTTTCTGCTCTTTCTTTCTTCCATTCAATCTCTGGAAATTTTGGTAGCTGGGACTACCGTATAACTGTGATTTCACTGCTGCTGTTACCGTTGCTGAGCTCTTTATTATTCCAAAGTAGCAAAACGAAAAAGACTAACTAAGCCTATCAGCTACGAGTTACAAGATCCCTATCTGTATATTTTGAGGCTTGGTCTTGAGTCTTGGCTAGTTTTTTTGCTGACTTTGACCTGGATCTTGATGCTTGCTAGCCGCAAATGCTGGTTTCATCTTCTCGTCTTCAGGATCAAGGGGGGATATACAGAACGGATGACTCCAATCTCGTGCTGATCAGTCCACGTCTTCTCCACTTCTATACTTTGGGTTCGGCCTTCTCTTTTCTTCTTTTCTTTTATTCTGGATCGAAACTTCTTCTTTTGGTCGTCTCGAATCCATTGTCCTAAAGTGTAATCTGCAAAAAATCAAGAACACACGAACGAAATCTTCTGCCCCAGTTTTCACTAGGAAAATATCGCGAGTTATTGTAAAAATAAATATCTATACTACTTCATTATTGAAAGTGATAAAAGGCGGGATGGTGCACCCGAGGTGAATGTGGACTAGGGAGTGGAGACCCTATGTCTATGGTGAAGTCAACTAGGGATTGGAGACCCTAGGTTGGAAAGTCATCAACTAGGGAGTGGGATCCTATATTGGAGAAATCACCAGGTTATGCTGGCGTCAACTAGGGAGTGGGACCCTATATTGGAGAAATCAACAGGTTATGCTGGCGTCAACTAGGGAATGAGACCATATGTTAGAAAAAATCACCAGGTTATGCTTGCGTCAACTAGGGAGTGGGACCCTATGTTGGAAAAGTCATCGGGTTATGCCGACATTAACTAGGGAGTGGGACCCTAAGTTGGAAAAGTCATCGGGTTATGCCAGCATCAACTAGGGAGTGGGACCCTAAGTTGGAAAAGTCATCGGGTTATGCCGGCATCAACTAGGGAGTGGGACCCTATGTTGGAAAAGTCATCGGGTTATGCCGACATCAACTAGGGAGTGGGACCCTATGTTGGAAAAGTCATCGGGTTATGCCGGCATCAACTAGGGAATAAGATCCTAAGTTGGAAAAGTTATCGGGTTATGCTGGTGATGAGTGGTGATTTTACCACTCATTCTAGTCTCTTTTCTTTAGCTTTTATGTCCTTTAACTATAATATGAGGTCGTTTATGGTGTGTAGTGTTAGATTTTCAGGTAAATGATGATGTGAAGTGATTTGAATTGAATTGAAGTGGAATTGAGCAAAAAAGGGTGAAAACAATGCAAAACTCTCCAGTGATTCCGCATTTGCGGAAGGGTGATCACAGAAGCGCGTGACCGCATCTGCGCTCGAAAATTCGCAAACGCGGTTACACGAGAAGATTGATGCATAGATTTTCCAGCTACTGGTTTTGGCCCTCCGGATCACTTCGAACTGCTCAAATCAACTCCAGAAAATCTAAAACTTGGCAGATTAGTCAAAAATAATATACTAAGCTATTCTAAAAAAGAAAATTTCAAAAATGACTAAAAATTTGAAAAACGATGGGTTGCCTCCTACCAAGCGCCGCATTTAACGTCGTGGCACGACGAAAGTCAACTTTACAACTTTTCTCGCCACTTGGATGATATGAACTGGGCACCTAGCTTGGAATCAAGCTTGTGACCACGAGCGATGGGGGGTGGTAAGTCGATGATCAAGCCAAGCCTTAAATTCTTCATTTTGCACTTCTTAGCTCTCATGTGAGGAATGTCATTTTGCTTTCTTGTTCCCTCAAATGTAGGATGTATGGTGTCACGACCCCAATCCCGGTCGTGATGGCGCCCAACACTATTGCTAGGCAAGCCCGACCAATTAAATACTCTCAACCCAAATACGCAATCCGTTAACAAATAATACGATTAAAATAGCAAATGTCAAGGTTCCAATCCGAATCTAAATATAATAGTACGGAAAATAATAACGAATATCCAAACATTCCCCAATAGATCTGGAATCACGAGTCTAGAGCCTCTAGATGTAACAGAGTAATATGTCCATAGTAATAAAGAAGTCTAGGATATGGAAAGATAAATGAAATAAAGGGGAGGAGTCGGGTCCTGCGGACGTCAGGCAGCTACCTCAACAACTCCTGAAAATGAACTTCACGAAAACAGGAAACAGCTCCACAAAGTCTCCGGAGCACCTTAATCTGCACACATGGTGCATGGAGTAAAGTGAGTACTTCCAACTCAATGAGTAATAAACATATATAATGACTGAAAGTAAGAAACCCCGAAATATTACAATATAAAGCTATAATCAACGATTCAACACGTTAAATAATGAAACAACAGCAGACAATGACAATTAAGTCCAACAGATATAAAATGCATGAATGCAATGCAATGCACATGACCGCTGCGGCGCGCAGCCCGATCCATTTGGGTACCCGCGCTCACTGTGGGGGTTCAAACTCCGGAGGGGCTCCTACAGCCCAAGCGCAATATCATCGTAGCATTCGCTGTGGCGTGCAGCCCGATCCACACTCAGTCCAGATATATATATATATATATATGCATGCAAGCCACTCAGGCACAGTCAAATTATTCATTTTAGTTTCAATTATTAGGAATTATAGAGCTAAGTGTTTAAACCTTTATTTATTTACTAAACATTTCGAGGCAGTGTCTAACTCAGGACTGATATCATGAAATATGCTAAGCATCATGGAAGCAGTGATAAGGATCCCTGAAGGATGCAAATGATAGGCACAAAGCCCCAAACATATTCATAAAATCCAAGTAGGATGATTACCAAACAATTTCTAGTCAAGAACACAGTACGAACATCAATCGGAACGGACTAGATCACAATCCCCAGTCACAATTGACCCCGCACTTGTCATAGAGTACGTGTCTCGCCTCAATATAGCGTCACAATGTGATATACCGGGGTTTCAAACCCTTAGGTCATCATCTGCATCTATTACTCACCTCAAGCCGGCCACAAGTCTCGCTCGCTATGCCTTTGCCTTTCGAATCAACCTCTTCGCACGCCGAATCTGGTTAAAACCACAACGAATACATTACAATAGGCTAAAGAAACATAACCCAATCGAAAAGACTCGAAAAACACCAAAATTCACTAACGTTGGCAAAACCCCGGAGCCCCGGGACCACTTCTCGAAAAACTTACGAAATTTACATCAAACGATCCTAATCTCGCCACGAGTCTACTNAAAGGTTCTGCAGCCTCTCGAGGAGAAGTACAGGTGTCCCCGTACCGTTCCGCGAGACTCTACTAAACCGGCTCATGACTCGCGAGGCCTAGTAACCTAGGCTCTGATACCAACTTGTCACGACCCCAATCCCGGTCATGATGGCGCCCAACACTAATGCTAGGCAAGCCCGACCAGTTAAATGCTCTCAACCTAAATACGCAATCCGTTAACAAATAATACGATTAAAATAGCAAATATCAAGGTTCCGATCCGAATCTAAATAAAATAGTACGGAATAATAACGAATATCCAAACATTCCCCAATAGATCTGGAGTCACGAGTCTAGAGCCTCTAGATGTAACAAAGTCATATATCCATAGTAATAAAGAAGTCTAGGGTATGGAAAGATAAATGAAATAAAGGGGAGGAGTCGGGTCCTGCGAACGTCAGGCAGCTACCTCGACAACTCCTGAAGATAAAATCCAAGAAGACAGCAAACAGCTCCACTAAGTCTCCGGAGCACCTGAATCTGCACACATGGTGCAGGGAGTAAAGTGAGTACTTTTCAGTGAGTAATAAACATATATAATGTCTGAAAGTAAGAAATTCCGAAATATTACAATATAAAGCTATAATCAGCGATTCAGCACATAAAACGGTGGAACAACAACAATACCAGGACAAGTAAGACAAATAGGTATAAATGCATGAATGCAATGCAATGCACATGACCGCTGCGGCGCACAGCCCGATCCATTTGGGTACCCGCGCTCACTGTAGGGGTTCAGACTCCGGAGGGGCTCCTACAGCCCAAGCGCAATATCATCGTAGCATTCGCTGCGGCGTGATATATATATATATGCATGCAAGACACTCGGGCACAGTCAAATTGTTCATTTTTAGTTTCATTTATTAGGAATTATAGAGCTAAGTGTTTAAACCTTTATTTATTTACTAAACATTTCGAGGCAGTGTCTAACTCAGGACTGATATCATGAAATATGCTAAGCATCATGGAAGCAGTGATAAGGATCCCTGAAGGATGCAATTGATAGGCACAGAGCCCCAAACATATTCATAAAATCCGAGTAGGATGATTACCAAACAATTTCTAGTCAAGAACACAGTACGAACATCAATCGGAACGGACTAGGTCACAATCCCCAGTCACAATTGACCCCGCACTCGTCATAAAGTACGTGTCTCGCCTCAATATAGCGTCACAATGTGATATACCGGGGTTTCAAACCCTTAGGTCATCATCTGCATCTATTACTCACCTCAAGCCGGCCACAAGTCTCGCTCGCTATGCCTTTGCCTTTCGAATCAACCTCTTCGCACGCCGAATCTGGTTAAAACCACAACGAATACATTACAATAGGCTAAAGAAACATAACCCAATCGAAAAGACTCGAAAAACACCAAAATTCACTAAGTTGGCAAAACCCGAGCCCCGGGCCCACTTCTCGAAAAATTACGAAATTTACATCAATGGATTCCTCGTCTCGCCACGAGTCTTTACATACCAATTTTACCAAAATCGGAGTTCAAATGCCCTTTCAAAGTCCATTTTTACATCACAAAATTTCAAGCCCTAGCTTGACCCGTTTTGATGAATTTCCACTGGTTTCTATGATAAATTTACCATAAACTCGAGTAATTAAGCCAAGGAACTCACCTCACATCGATTCTCAGTGAAAACCCTCGAAACTTCTCGCCCAAAGCTCTCCAAGTCGCTTAAAAATGGTGGAAACTACCTCTTGTTTGCGGATGAAATATAATATTTTAAACCCTTCTGTCAACAGTTGATTTCGCTTCTGCGGTCCCGTTTCCGCTTATGCGGGACCGCTTCTGCGGCCAACATCCCGCTTTTGCGGATTTTCATTAAAAATCCAACGTCCGCTTTTGCGTCTCCTTATCCGCTTCTGCGAACCACCCAAGACCGCTTCTGCGGTTTATAGTCCGCTTTTGCGGACTCGCATTTGCGAAAAATGTTCGGCTTTTGCGGAAACACTCCACCAGGCCATGCCGCTTATGCGATCCACCACTCGCTCCTGCGGAACCGCTTCTGCGGTCCGCTTCTGCAGGAGCGGAAATACCAGATGACAGAAAAGCTGAACCTGCAACACACCTCAAAACTCTCGTTTAACCGCCCGAATTCACCCCGAGGCCCCCGGGACCTCAACCAAAAACAACAATACATCCTAAAACCTCATTCAAACTTGTTCTCATCCTCAAAACACATCAAACAACGCTAAAACCATCAAATCACATCGAATTCAAGCCTAAGTTTCTTAAAAACTTCCGAATTACGTATTCGATCAAAAACCCGACCAAAACAGCTCCGAATGACCTGAAATTTTGCACACATATCCAAAATCACCTAACGGAGCTACTGCAACTCACGGAATTCCATTCCGACCCTCGGAGCAAAAACCTATCCACCGGAATTCGCCAAAATGCCAACTTTGCCAATTCAAGCCTAATCCTACTCCGGACCTCCAAAATCACTTCCGATCGCACTACTAAGTCACAAATCACCTCCCGAAGCTAACCGAATCACCAGAATTCACATCCGAGCCTTCTAACTAATAAGTAAACGTTCGGTTGACTTTTCCAAACCAAACCTTCCTTAAAGAGACTAAGTGTCTCATTTCCTATCCAACCAATTCAATTCAACTCTAACTCACCCGTTGCTGATAATAAAATATGAAAGAGCAACAAATGGTGGAAACGGGGCTGTAATACATGAGACGACGGGTTGGGTCGTCACATATGGTATGAGTTTTTCCTCCTCGCAATCCTTCATTGATTCATGTGGTTCAACTTCCATGTCACCACACAATTCCGATGTTGAAAAATGCTTGGAATGTGACATCAAACCTCCAACTTGCAATTCTTCCCGGATTTTGACATCCTCTTTTTTCCCCCGGACTAGAGTCAATCCCAACCAATTTTTTATTTACACCGGATGACTCTAATTTCATATTTTTCTCGGCATCATGAACACTCATGGAGTCGTTTTGCGGATGTTCAATTCTTGATTCCTCAAAGTAGAGCTCACTTTCTTCCTCGAAATCGGACTCTTCTTGACTTCCTTCCACACTCTCAAATTGGTGGGCATAGTGAGCCTCAACCAATATTGTGCGGATATATTCATCATTGCAAGCCAAGCCTTGTTTCAAGTCCTCAAGTGCAAAGTTGTGCTTCTCCTCATTTGCAAGAATGGTCTCGAACATGAGCATAATTTTATCATTTTGAGCATTTGAGAGTTCTTCTTGGTTTTGATCAAGTGCCAAGGAAGGATTTTCGGCTTCCACACCCAAGGAGAATTTTTGACTATCATTAACTTTTGAGGATTTTTGGACCTCTAAAGCTTCAAGCATTTCTCCCATTTGTGAGTGCAACCTTTCAAGTGCCAAGTCATTTTGGAGACTATTCTCCAAAAGCTCCTCCAAGACACTTTGTTCTTTGTTTCCTCCTTCAAGTAAGCACTCAAACATGAGCTTGAACTCTCCATTTTGACCATGCTCAACTTCTTCCACTTCCATAGCCCTATAATTTTCATCACAAAAAGTAGAATCATCATAGCGGGGGCATGGGGAAGGGAAGGACAAATAAGCACAATACTCCCAATGACCATTTTGGCAACCACACTTATCACAAATACTCCACTCATGGGTTTGAGATTGTGCGCACAATCCACCCTCGGGAGAATTTAAACAATTTTGCCACGAGTGTGGTCCTCCACAATTAGGACAAGGGTCATCGAAGTATGAACAACTACCATCCGGCCAATTTTCATTATATGATGCCATTTTTCAAAAATAAGAAAATAAACAAGAAACAAACAAGAAAAATATAGACCAAGGTAAGAAACATAATTACACAAATATTCACAAGTTTGGACCAATGCACTTACGCTTATTTCTCAAACAACCTAAATTACGCCAAATTGTTCCCCGGCAATGGCGCCAATTTTGATGACTGTCCAAATCCACTACTAAAAAGTAAATGGACACGGTCGCATGCAATAATTTACCCAACTATGAGTCGGGGTCGAATCCCACAGAGAACAATGTGTAGGCGATTAGGAATGTAAGAGAATTATCACTTATCGCGCAATGCCAAACACTCAGAATTTGGTTTTTGGAAAATGTTTATAACTAAATGCGAAAATGTAAACTAACCTAGAAAGCAAGTAAAATGATCAATGGGTACAAGTATGGTTGCATCGGGAATTACACTCAAGTAACGATCCAATGTATTTCATGATTTAACAAATATGAGTGAGTTTATGTTAATTAGCCACGGATAATAATTCTTAATTAGCTTCTTCCAAAGACTAACAAGACTTCTTAATTGAATTATCCCTAAAATAACTAGGAGATTAAGCACACCCGGATATGGCTACAAGTAGTTCAATCCTATACCTAGGTAGAATCTATAAAATGAGGGTTAACGCCTCAAGTTCTTGTTAATTAATCTTTCCCAACCCCAAATTATCTTTTCCAAGATTAATTCGGAGTAAATGGGCAAGTCCTAGGGTTAGCTAATCCCTTTGGAAACATTAAAGAACAAGAATAATTAAAGAAACAACAACTCACTTCATAAATAAATGAAAATCATTCAATACATAAGCACAACAAGGTATTTAATCCACACTTTAATTATGAATATTTCCATAAATAAGATTCAAGTGTTGGAAATGAATACTACACACTTAAATATTCAATACAAAGCAAGGAAATGAAGAAATAAACATAAATGGGTAAAAAATCCTTAACCACAAGCTTGAAATCTTCAAAACCCAAGTGTGTGTGCAAACCCTAGCTTCCACCTTGTTCTCTCTTGTTCTAGGAACTGAAAATAAGTTCAAGATTTACCAAAGATCCGCTAGGTCGAGTATTTGTGGTTTGGAAATGAGAACATGTGAAATGCCTAAATTGCCCAGGTCTGATGCCCGTTGACTGCACCTGCGGATGAATTCCCGCAGATGCGGCTTCGCAGATGCGGATACCTTGTCGCAGAAGTGGGAAGTTGAAGGATGTATGACACCGCAGATGCGGGCTCCCAAAGCGCAGATGCGCTACCGCAGAAGCGGAACATTACTCGCAGATGCGGTTCCTGGCAAAAGGCCCAGCTCCGCAGATGCGTTTCAACTCCTGCAGAAGCGGCCAGCTGGCCGCATAAGCGTCGATGCAGATGCGGCGAGATACCGCAGATGCGGAAATCGAGCAGGTTTTAAAAAAAATATAGAAGTCTCATTCCCTCACATGTATATTCTGCATTTGCTTCCCTAGCCCTAAACTCCCCCATCTCTAAACACACTCCAAAACATCCATTGCTCGTGCCTTTGTCTTCTCTTTTCCTTTGTCTTCTCTTGCCCTAAACTCCCCCATCTCATTCCCTCACATGTTCTCATCTACTTCTCTCTCCCTTTGTCTTCTCTTTTCACCTTTTTCTTTTCTTAGGCCTGCCATGGCTATGTCCCCTATTTCCCCATTCCCCTCTGATTTGTGTGAAAATAGGGTGAGGAAAATTGGTTGAGAGTGCATTTGTGTGTGCTGTGTATCATGAAGCAAATTTGTGAGAAATCTGAGTACCCAAATTATGTGAAGAAGAGGCCATTTTAAACTGCTCGCAAGGTGTTCGACAAATTGTTTGAAAGAAAATTTCTTGCTAAGTACCACAAAATTGGTCTCAATAGAATCAGAATTTCTTGTAGTGCACTAATCTAGAAGTCTTGAGTATAAATTAGGTGCCAAAATCGGGTTTAAGAATTGAAAAATGTACAGAAAATTTGGGCAGTTGAACCCTTGCACGAGAAGTGCAGATGCAGAACTTTTACCGCAGATGCGGCATCGCACCTGCGATGATTTTTCCACAGGTGCGATTTTGGCCCAACCGAGTAAAACCGCAGATGCGGTGAAATTTCCGCAGGGTTCCGCAGATGCGAAAACTGGGCAGAATTGCCAATTCCAGTGGCTTTGCAACAGGGCCTTCCCGGGCCGGTTCAAGTTGAATCTTTGGCCTAATTGCAGTATTTTAACTTGCTTAACATGATTCTATTGCCCGACTGACTTTGTTTTGATTTTATGAAGGTAATTTGAGCTAAAATGGACCCGAACATTAGCGAAAATGCCCCCCAACAACATGAAATTGAGGAGGAGGTTGAGGAACCATTTGATAATTCGCGCTTCATGTCGGCTGACTGTCAGCGCAGATATTATGACAACCCTGTCAACAAAAAAATAGTGCTTGAAAAGGGGATCAACAAGGGAAAATTGGCCGAAAACTCCCAGATTTCTATTCCCGTCTCCATGCTTCCGGATGGTCATGCTTCATTCCCACTCCATGCAAAGCTAATGAGGAGTGGGTTCGCGAATTCTATGCTAACCTTAAGGGCACATACTTTGCCAACCCACAACTCATCATTAGAGGAAAATTGGTAAGGTTTGGGATAGAACAGATAAATGACACCCTTGGGATTCACAACTATCCAATGGAGCCGGTGCGAGAGAAAGATCAGTGTGACAACGGGGAATGGCTTGTAAAACTCTACCCTCCAAGCATGAGAGCCAAATGGGGAAACAGGAGAAAAGGTTTGAGGTCAATAGACTTCACAGCTGAAGCAAAAATGTGGCTGTACATCCTATGCAACATGGTGTCTCCTTGTGGTAACGTCTCAGATGTCTCTAGATGATGTGGAAATCCACTACTAAAAAGTAAATGGACACGATCGCATGCAATATAATTTACCCAACTATGAGTCGGGGTCGAATCCCACAGATAACAATATGTAGGTGATTAGGAATGTAAGAGAATTATCACTTATCGCGCAATGCCAAACACTCAGAATTTGGTTTTTGGAAAATATTTATCACTAAATGCGAAAATGTAAACTAACCTAGAAAGCAAGTAAAATGATCAACGGCTACAAGGATGGATGCATCGGGAATTACACTCAAGTAATAATCCAATGTATTTTACGATTTTACAAATATGAGCGAGTTTATGTTAATTAGCCACGGGTAATAATTCTATATTAGCTTCTTTCGAAGACTAACAAGACATCCCAATTGAATTATCCCTAGAACAATTAAGAGATTAAGAACTCCCGGATATGGTTACAAGTAGTTCAATCCTATCCCTAGGTAGAATCAATAAAATGAGGGTTAACGCCTCAAGTTCTTGTTAATTAATCTTTCCAAACCCCAAATTATCTTTTCCAAAATTAATTCGGAGTTAATGGGCGAGTCCTAGGGTTAGCTGATCCCTTTGGAAACATTAAAGAACAAGAATAATTAAAGTAACAATAACTGACTTCATAAAAGGATAAAAAATCATTCAATACATAAGCACAACAAGGTATTTAATCCACACATATTCCATAAACAAGATTCAAGTGTTGGATAAAATACTACACACTTAGATATACAATACAAAGCAAGGAAATGAAGAAATAAACATAAATGGGTAAGAAATCCTTAACCACAAGCTTCAAATCTTCAAGACCCAAATGTGTGTGCAAAACCCTAGCTTCCACCTTGTTCTCTCTAAGTCTAAGAACTCAAAAATATGCTAAAGATGTCCAAAGATTCCCAAAGATACTGCTAGGTCGAGTATAAAAATGGTTTGGGATTGAGAAAATGTGAAATGCCTAATATGCCCAGATCTGATGCTCGTTTACCGCACCTGCGAAAGAATCATCGCAGGTGCGACTCCGCAGATGCGGAGATCCCATCGCAGAAGCGATTTGCCAGCTGAAACTATGTTACCGCAGATGCGGTTCACCAGGCGCAAACGCGCCACCACAGAAGCGGTAATCCAACCGCAAATGCGGTTCCTTGCAATCTCAAATAACTTCGCAGATGCGGAACTATACACGCAGAAGCGGGGTCGCTTCTGTGACCTTCCTTCCGCAGATGCGGAATCACTGGGGAGTTTTTTGCATGTTTTCACCCTTTTTTGCTCAATTCCACTCCAATTGAATTCAAATCACTTCAGGGCATTATTTACCTGAAAATCTAACAATACACACCATAAACGACCTCATATGATAGTTAAAGGACATAAAAGCTAAGGAAAAGAGACTAGATTGAGTGGTAAAATCACCACTCATCAACACCCCCAACTTAAAGCTTTTGCTTGTCCTCAAGCAAATCTAAATCAACACTTCAATGAGGATTTACCATTTAAAGCACAAGTGGTATTGCTATTATTTACAAATCACATTCTCCAATTAAGCACCATACTTATGGATTTGGTTGGTACTAATAATTAGGCTCAAGTATGTGTATCTTTACCGAATGACTCCCTCATTTACAAGCAACTTCAAGAATGTGCAAGGGAGTTTCAAAAATAATCAAGTGACAAGAATAAGCCTCAAGAAGTGACTCAAAAGCACTAGTCCACTACATATGCTCAACTTACTCAATTTCACCAATCCTTCCGAATTCATGTGCCCTCACAAGAAAGAAAGTCCCAAAATCCCTATATTTACACTACAACATAAGGGACAAATTTACAAAAACACTCACTCTCACAAAGAGTTTCAAGTGTTACAACGTCTCATACCATAAGCTTGCCCTTATTTTAATTCATTGCCTATTCAAGAGCATTCGGTTGGAGGTCCCATAAGGACTTTTTAAGTTTATAATGTAGGTTTAGGGAAGGGTCGGATAAGCATTTGGATACAAGTGACTTCATCCTCCTTGAACACTACTCACAATTGCCATTCTTTTTGCACTTTGTTTCTTTTCAAACCACATAGCCTCATTGGCATCTAGTTACCAACATAGAACCACCTCAAATACCTCTCTAATTTTCTTCAAGGCTCCATATTTATATACATACATATATTTCTCTCTTTTTTTTTCATATTTTTCTTTTGGAGCTTGGATACTTTGATATGAACACTCTGAGGTATATGTTCCTACACTCAATGTACAACTTCACCAATTTCCACTTTGACACCACACCCCCAACTTAGGCTTTTAGCCTCATTCTCAATGTTCAAGGAGGGACGGGTTCAAAAGAGGGAATTATTTTACAAAAGGGGATAGGTTTGTAATGAGGTGGCCAAAGAAAAGGTTAAAGGCTCAAATAGGGTACTAGTGATATTATTTATGCAATGGTAGGCTTGAAAGGCAAAAGTGGTTTTGCAAATAAAACAACGAATGCCTAAGATCATCCCTCCAACCAAACATACTATCATTAGCGTTGAAAGACCAACCGGGCAAGTTCGAGATGATAGAAGTAAACACATGATTTATTTATACAAACACTAACACACATGGCACATGAATTAATCAAGATGGATCAATTTCATTTTCTAATAATAGCATCTAGAGCAATATTATTCAAACTAGTGGGCAAAAAGTCACTAAAAGAGCCAAAAATTTGTCACAAAAATTATTCTTCACCATGCAACTTACTTGTTTTAGTTCAAAAATAGTTAAAGGACATTTGGAGGGGTATTCTTAATTCACATTTCACATACAAGAGACTAATTTTATTAGTACCAAATAATCCAAAAGTCTCCTCCTATCAAAACAAGACTAATTCCCTTAAAAAAATTGTCACGCCATCTATCATAGGGAAAAGTCACCCGGTTCACTTCAAAAATGTTCCTTGGGAAAGAACCTTAGCATGAAGAAAACCCAAGAAAATATTACTTAAGGAAATAAAAATAAAAGAAAACAACACTACTAAAAAGGATACTAAAATAAATGCGACTAATACTAATAACAACAAGCTACTAAAGAAAATAAATAACGAAAGAAAGATAAAAATACATATATATATATACATATATACATATATATATACATATATATATATATATATACATATACATATATATATATATATATATATATATATATATATATATATATATATATATATATATATATATATATATATACACTAATCATACCAAGCTCAGCAAGAGCACCTGCTACACACAATATCCACAACAGTACAATAAGCCCGGCAAGGGCACACAGTATCCATAGCAACAAAATAAGTCCGGCAAGGGCACACAAAGAATATCATAATCATGAATACAGTATACTCGTATAGCCACCCCCAACTAAGAACATTGCAGTGTCCTCACTGCACAATAACAAATATAAAGCACAAATAGTTTGAGGGTCTCCTTGAGGTCTGCATCACACTAGCAGACTGTGGGAGGACGGCTGATCAATGCTGTGCTCAACTCGTGGTCTCATCATCATCAGTCTCCTCCTCATCATCATCATCACCACCATCACCAGCAGCCTCTAACATGAAGGAATACTCCTCGCTATCATCTTTGTCCGCCACTGGTATCTTCTTGCCTGGGTTTCCCCATTTTAAGATGGCCTTTATGCCTCTCCACATTTTGATCATGAACTTGCTCTTTTTCTTGTTCTTGTTCTTCTTCTCCTTCTCGAAGTCTGACTGGAGATCTGCATGCGCCTTGGCCAAGGTGCTGTAGGCTATCTCAAGTCTGGTCACTGATGCTGCCATCTTCTCATGAGAATCTTTCTGGCTCTTTTGCGCATCTAAGTAACTCTTCATTTCTTCCCCGGAGAAGTATGAGGGCCCAGGCTGCGAGGATGAAGGCCCACTCGGAAGCTGTGACACTAACTCCCCAATAGATGCAAGCTCGGAGTTTAGTACCCCAAATGGTCCCTCAGGTGCAGCTGCTTGTGATGAAGACTCTGGACCGGTAGTAGAAGCGGTGACCTTTCTTTTCTTGCTTTGGACTGCACTACCCTCTCCTGTCACTCTCAGTGGGTGAAAAGGTTTGTCAGCTGGTAGTCATCGATCGGTGCTACGCACCTCAACCTCTGCTCTCGTGCATAGCTATGTGATCAGTGAAGGGAACATCATCCCCGCATCCCTGTCTCGCAAATACTCCCTCAGCTCCCGCAGGATATAGTACCCGACATTCACGGGAATGTCGTCCAGGATGCATGCAATGATCAATGCCCTGGTGTAGGAGACATCTGAGACGTTTCCACAAGGAGACACCCTGTTGCAAAGGATGTACAGCCACATTTTCGCTTCAGCAGTGAAGTCAATTGATCTCAAACCTTTTCTCCGCTTACCGCATTTGGCTCTCATGCTTGGAGGGAAGAGTTTGGAGACAAGCCACTCCCCGTTTTCACAGTGATCTTTCTCTTGCACCGGCTCCATTGGATAGTTGTGAATCCCAAGAGTGTCATTTATCTATTCTATCCTAAACCTTACCAATTTCCCTCTGATGACGATTTGTGGGCTGGTAAAATCTGTGCGCTTAAGGTTAGCATAGAATTTGCGAACCCACTCCTCATTAGCTTTGCATGGAGTGGGAATAAAGCATGACCATCCGGATGTATGGAGACGGGCATAGAAATCTGGGAGCTTCTCGGCCAATTTTTCTTCGTTGATCCCCTTTTCAAGCACTATCCTTTTGTTGACGAGGCTGTCCAAATATCTACGCTGGCAGTCAGCTGACATGAAGCGTGATTCATCATACGGTTCCTCAACCTCCTCCTCAATTTCATGTTGGTGTTGAGCATTTTCATCCATGTTAGGGTCCATTTTCGATAAAAGTACCTTCACAAGATCAAAACAAAGTCAGTCGGGCGATAGAATCATGTTAAGCAATTCAAAATACTGCAATTAGGCCAAAGAATCCAGTTGAACGGGCCCGGGAAGGCCCTGTTACAAAGCTACTGGAACTGGCAGATCTACCCAGTTTTCGCATCTGCGGAACAACGACCGCAGGAGCGGTTCCGCTTCTGCGGAAAATTCATTGCATCTGCAGTTTTCTCAGCTTGGCCAAAAATCGCACCTGCGGAAAAATCATCGCAGGTGCGATACCGCATCTGCAAAAAACTGACCGCATCTACGGTATTCGTCAAGTTCTTCAACTGCCTAGATTTTTTTTTAATTTTTGATTCTCAAACCCAATTTTGGCACCTAATTTATACTCAAGACTTCTAATTTAGTGCACTTCATGATATTATAATTTTATTGGGAACGACTTTGTGGTACTTAGCAAGAGATCTTCTTTTAAGCATTTTGTCGAACACCTTGCAAGCAGTTTAAAATGGCCTCTTATTTACACAATTTGGGTACTCAGATTTCCCACAAATTTGTTCATGATATACAGCACACACAAATGCACTCTCAACCAATTTTCCTCACCCTATTTTCACACAAATCAGAGGGGAATGGGGAACATAGCCATGGCAGGCCTTAAGCACAGAAGAGGGAGAGAAGAGAAGACAAAGGGAGAGAGGAGTAGATGAGAACTAAGAGAAAATACCTGAGTATCGTGTGAGTGCAGTAGAATTCACAAGCAATGGAGGTTTTGGAGTATGTTAGAGATGGGGGAGTTTAGGGCTGGGAGGAGCAGTATGCAGAATATACCTATGAAGGAATGAGACTTCTATTTTTTTAATTTATGACCTGCTCGATTTCCGCATCTGCGATATTTCACCGCTTCTGCGTGACCGCTTTTGCGGTCAAAGATCCGCAGATGCGGTTACACAAGAAGATTGATGCACAGATTCTGCAGCAACTGGTTTTGGCCCTCCGGACCACTCCGACCTGCTCAAATCAACTCCAAAAAATCTAAAACTTGGCAGATTAGTCACAAATAATATTCTAAGCTATTCTAAAAAAGAAAATTTTAAAAATGACTAAAATTTTGAAAAACGATGGGTTGCCTCCCACCAAGCGCCGCATTTAACGTCGTTGCACGACTCAAGTCAACTTTACCACTTTTCTCGCCACTTTGATGATATGAACTGGGCACCTAGCTTGGAATCAAGCTTGTGACCACAAGCGGTGGGGGTTGTATAATAAAGCCAAGCCTTAAATTCTTCATTTTGCACTTCTTGGCTCTCATGTGAGGAATGTCATTTTGCCTTCTTGTTCCCTCAAATTGTAAGATGTATGGTTGTTGCCTTTCCTCCTCGCAATCCCTCATTGACTCGTGTAGTTCAATTCCCATATCACCACACATTTCAATGTTGAAAAATGCTTGGAATGTGACTCTAAACCTCCAACTTGCAATTTTTCTCGGATTTTGACATCCTCTTCATCCCCCGGATTAGAGTCAATTTCAACCAATTTTTCATTTACACCGGATGACTCTAATTTCATATTTTTCTCGGCATCACTAACACTCATGGAGTCGGTTAGCGGATGTTCAAATCTTGATTCCTCGAAGTAAAGCTCACTTTCTTCCTCGAAATTGGATTCTTCTTGACTTCCTTCCACTCTCAAGTTGGTGGGCATAGTGAGCCTCAACCAATATTTTCATTTGCTCTTCCAAAGTGTGGATATGTTCATCATTGTGAGCCAAGCCTTGTTTCAAGTCCTCGAGTGCAAAGTTGTGCTTCTCCTCATTTTCAAGAATGGTCTCCAACATGAGCATCATCTTCTCATCTTGAGCATTTGAGAGCTCTTTTTGGTTTTGATCAAGTGCCAAGGAAGGATTTTCGGCTTCAACATCTAAGGAAAATTCTTGGCTATCATCAACTTTCGAGGATTTTTGGACCTCCAAAGCTTCAAGCATTTCCCCCATTTGTGAGTGCAACCTTTCAAGTGCCAAGTCATTTTGGAGACTATTCTCCAAAAGCTCCTCCAAGGCACTTTGTTTTTTGTTTCCTCCTTCAAGTAAGCACTCCAACATGAGCTTGAACTCTCCATTTCGGCCATGCTGAACTTCTTCTACCTCCATAGCCCTATAATTTTCATCACAAAAAGTAGAATCATCATAGCGGGGGCTTGGGGAAGGGAAGGACAAATAAGCACAATCATCCCAATGACCATTTTGAAAACCACACTTATCACAAATACTCCACTCATGGGTTTGAGATTGTGCGCACAATCCACCCTCGGGAGAATTTAAACAATTTTGCCACGAGTGTGGTCCTCCACAATAAGGACAAGGGTCATCAAAGTATGAACAACTACCATCCGACCAATTTTCATTAAATGATGCCATTTTTCAAAAATAAGAAAATAAACAAGAAAAATAGACCAAGGTATGAAAAATAATTACGCAAATATTCATAAGTTTGGACCAAAGCACTTACGCTTATTTCTCAAACAACCTAAATTACGCCAAATTGTTCCCCGGCAACGGCGCCAGTTTTGGTGACGTCCAAATCCACTACTAAAAAGTAAATGGACACGGTCGCATGCAATATAATTTACCCAACTATGAGTCGTGGTCGAATCCCACAGAGAACAATATGTAGGCCATTCGGAATGTAAGAGAATTATCACTTATCGCGCAATGCCAAACACTCAGAATTTGGTTTTTGGAAAATGTTTATAACTAAATGCGAAAATGTAAACTAACCTAGAAAGCAAGTAAAATGATCAATGGCTACAAGGATGGATGCATCGGGAATTACACTCAAGTAACGATCCAATGTATTTTACGATTTTACAAATATGAGCGAGTTTATGTTAATTAGTCACGGGTAATAATTCTATATTAGCTTCTTCCGAAGACTAACAAGACTTCCTAATTGAATTATCCCTAAAACAATTAAGAGATTAATCACTCCCGGATAAGGCTACAAGTAGTTCAATCCTATCCCTAGGTAGAATCTATAAAATGAGGGTTAACGCCTCAAGTTCTTGTTAATTAATCTTTCCCAACCCCAAATTATCTCTTCCAAAATTAATTCGGAGTTAATGGGCGAGTCCTAGGGTTAGCTAATCCCTTTGGAAACATTAAAGAACAAGAATAATTAAAGTAACAATAACTCACTTCATAAAAGGATAAAAAATCATTCAATACATAAGCACAACAAGGTATTTAATCCACACTTTAAACAAGAATATTTCCATAAACAAGATTCAAGTGTTGGATAAAATACAACACACTTAGATATACAATACAAAGCAAGGAAATGAAGAAATAAACATAAATGGGTAAGAAATCCTTAACCACAAGCTTCAAATCTTCAAGACCCAAGTGTGTGTGCAAAACCCTAGCTTCCACCTTATTCTCTCTAAGTCTAAGAACTTAAAAATATGCTAAAGATGTCCAAAAATTCCCAAAGATACTGCTAGGTCGAGTATAAAAATGGTTTGGGATTGAGAAAATGTGAAATGCCTAATTTGCCCAGATCTGATGCCCGTTTACTGCACCTGCGGAAGAATCATCGCAGGTGCGGCTCCGCAGATGCGGAGATCCCATCGTAGAAGCGATTTGCCAGCTGAAACTCTGTTACCGCAGATGCGGTTCACCAGCGCAGACGCGCCACCGTAGAAGCGATAATCCAACCGCAGATGCGGTTCCTTGCAATCTCAAACAACTTCACAGATGCGAAACTATTCACGCAGAAGCGGGGTCGCTTCTGCGACCTTCCTTCCGCATATGCGGAATCACTGGGAGTTTTTTGCATGTTTTCACCCTTTTTTGCTCAATTCCACTCCAATTGAATTCAAATCACTTCAGGGCATCATTTACCTGAAAATCTAACAATACACACCATAAACGACCTCATATGATAGTTAAAGGACATAAAAGCTAAGGAAAAGAAACTAGATTGAGTGGTAAAATCACCACTCATCATCTCCTACACCAGGGCATTGATCATTGCATGCATCTTGAAAGGCACCTGTGAATGTCGTTAACTATATCCTGCAGGAGCTGAGGGAGTATTTGCGGGACAAGGACGCAGGGTTGATGTTCCCTTCATTGATCACACATCTATGCACGAGAGCAGAGGTTGAGGTGCGTAGCACCGATCGATGGCTACCAACTGATAAATCTTTTCATCCACTGAGAGTGACAGGAGAGGGTAGTGCAGTCAAAAGTAAGGAAAGGAAGGTCACCACCACGGCTGCTGGTTCAGAGTCATCTTCACAGGCAGCTGCACCTGAGGGACCATTTGGGGTGCTAAACTCCGAGCTTGCATCCATCCGGAAGTTAGTGTCACAGCTTCCGAGTGGGCCTTCATCCTCCCAGCCTAGGCCCTCGTACTTCTCCAGGGAAGAAATGAAGAGTTACTTAGATGCGCAGAAGAGTCAGAAAGAGTCTCATAAGAAGATGGCAGCATCAGTTACCAGACTTGAGACAGCCTACGGCAACTTAGCAAAGGCGCAAGCAGATCTCCAGCCAGACTTCAAGAAGGGGAAGGAGAGGAACAAGAAGAAGAGCAAGTTCATGATAAAAATGTGGAGAGGCATAAAGGCCATCTTCAAATGGGGAAACCCAGGCAAGAAAATACCAGTGGGGAACAAGGATGATAGCGAGGAGTACTCCTTCATGTCAGAGGCTTTGGATGGTGATGGTGATGATTATGATGAGACCGACGATGATGAGGCTACGAGTTCAGCACAGCATTGATCAGCCTTCCTCCCATAGTTTGCTAGTCTGATGCAGACCTCAGGGAGACCCTCAAACTATTTGTGCTTTATATTTGATATTGTGCAGTGAGGACACTGCAATGTTTTTAGTTGGGGGTGGCTGTAGGAGTATACTTATTCATACTATGATATTGTGTGCCCTTGCCGGGCTTATTTTGTGGTTATGGATATTGTGTGCCCTTACCGGGCTTACTTTGTTGTTTTGGATATTGTGTGCCCTTGCCGGGCTATTTTGTGTATCAGGTGCTCTTGCTGAGCTTGTTGTGATTAGTCTATTTTTAGCTTTCTTTCGTTGTTTATTTTCTTTAGTAGCTTGTTGTTATTAGTAGTAGTCACTTTTATTTTAGTATCCTTTTTTAGTAGTTTTGTTCTATTAGTTTTTTTCCTTAGTAGTATTTCCTTGGGTTTTCTTCATGCTACGGTTCTTTCCCAAGGAACATTTTTGAAGTGAACCGGGTGACTTTTCCCTATGATAGATGGCGTGACAACTTTCTTAAGGGAATTAGTCTTGTTTTGCTAGGAGGAGACTATTGGATTATTTGGTACTAATAAAATTAGTCTCTTGTATGTGAGATGTGAATTAAGAATACCCCTCCGAGTTTTGGTTTTGAACTAAAACAAGTAAGTTGCATGGTGAAGAATAATCTTTGTGATAAATTTTTGGCTCTATTAGTGAATCTCTGCCCACTAGTTTAAATAATATTGCTCTAGATGCTCTTATTAGAAAATGAAATTGATCCATCTTGATTAATTCATGTGCCATGTGTGTTAGTGTTTGTACAAATAAATCTTGTGTTTACTTCTATCATCTAGAACTTGCTCGGTTGGTCTTTCAACGCTAATGATAGTATGTTTGGTTGGAGGGATGATCTTAGGCATTCTTTGTGTTATTTGCAAAGCTCTTTAGTCTTTCAAGCCTACCATTGCATAAATAATATCACTAGTACCCTATTTGAGCCTTTAACCTTTTCTTTGGCCACCTCATTACAAACCTTTCCCCCTTTGTAAAATAATTTCCTCTTTTGAACACGTCCCTCCTTGAACATTGAGAATGAGGCTAAATGCCTAAGTTGAAGGTGTGGTGTGAAAGTGGAAATTGGTAAGGTTATACAGTGAGTATAGGAACATATACCTCAAAGTGTGTGACGACCCGGCCCGTCGTCACGTGAGTACTGCCCCGTTTTCCCCATTTATTGCTTCTTCATGTTTCGTTATCGGCATTTGGCGAGTTAGAGTTGAATTGGTTTGGTTTTGGTGGAGAATGAGACATTTAGTCTCCTTAAGGAAGGCTTGTGTTGGAAAGGTCAACCGGATATTGACTTATGAGTTAGAGGGCTCGGATTAGAGTTCCGGTGATTCGGGTAGCTTCGGGAGGTGATTTGTGACTTAGGAGCGCGATCGGAATTGATTTTGGAGGTCCAGTGCAGAATTAGGCTTGAATTGGCGAAGTTAGTATTTTGGCGAATTCCGGTTGATAGGTGAGATTTTGATCCGGGGGTCGGAATAGAATTCCGAGAGTTACAGTAGTTCCGTTAGGTGATTTTGGATGTGTGTGCAAAATTTCAGGTCATTCGGAGGTGTTTTGGTCGGGTTTTTGATCGAATGCGTAATTCGGAAGTTTTTAAGAAACTTAGGCTTGAATCCGATGTGATTTAATGGTTTTAGCGTTGTTAGATGTGTTTTGAGGATTGGAACAAGTTTGAATGAGGTGTTAGGATGTGTTGGCGTTTTTGGTTGAGGTCCCGAGGGCCTCGGGGTGAATTCGAGTGGTTAAACGAGAGTTTTTGGAAGTTGCTTCAGGTCTGAGATTTCTGTCATCTGGTATTTCCGCTTCTGCGGAAATGGCCTGCAGAAGCGGTTCCGCAGAAGCGGGTGGATAAGCGCAGAAGCGATATTTTGTTGAATTGATGAGTTCTGCATAAGCGGACCCCTTTTCGCATCAGCGGGTTCGCAGGTGCGAGTGAATAACCGTAGTAGCGGTCTTGGGTAATCCGCAGAAGCGGAGAATATGTCGCAAAGGCGGAAGTGGTAAGTTAAGTGAGAAACCTCATAAGCGGAGAAATGGCCGCAGAAGCGGTCCCGCATATGCGGAAGCGGGACGGCATAAGCGAAAATCGCTGTAGGCAGAAGGGGTTTTATAATATCATATTTCATCCGCGAGCTTGGGGTATTTTCCACCATTGTTGAGCGACTTTGAGAGCTTTGGGCGAGGATTTTGGAGAGTTTCGACTGGGAATCGATTGGAGGTAAGTCCCTTGGCCTAATTATTCGAGTTTATGGTAGATTTAACATGAAAATTAGTGGAATTCATCAAAAAGGGGGTAAGTTAGGGCTTGAGAAATTATAAGTTAAAAATGGAATTTGGAAGGTCAAATGGACTCCGATTTTGATAAATTTGATATGCATGGACTCCGATGATGTGAATTTTATAATTTTTCGAGAAGTGGGCCCGGGGCTCGGGTTTTGCCAACTTCGTGATTTTCGATGTTTTTCGAGTCTTTTCGATTGGGTTATATCCCCTTAGCCTATTGTAATGTATTCCTTGTGGTCTTGATCAGATTTGACGCGCGAGGAGGTCAATTCGAGAGGAAAAGGCATAGCGAGCTAGACTTTGGGCCGGCTTGAGGTGAGTAATGGGTGTAAATGATGTACTGAGGGTTTGAGACCCCGGAATTTCACATCGTACCGCTATATTGAGGCAAGGCACGCGCTCTATGACGAGTGCGGGGCTGTTGGTTATTGGGGATTGTGACTTGGTCCGTCCCGGTGATGTTTTACTGTGTTTTTCTACTAGAACTTGTTGGAAATCATCGTTATTTGGATTTGACTGTTGTATTTGGGCTTCGTGCCGGTTATTTGGATCCTTCAGGGATTGATTTCACTGATTTGCATACTTTGCACATTGTTTAACCTCATTCCAAGGTTTTAAGTACTATTTTTGCCAACCCAGCCCCTTTTTCTAAACTTGAAAATTCAAATGATATTTTGAATGATATTTTGGGTTGTGGATTACTGATTTAAAAGTGCCCGAGGGGCTTATTGTGATTTCTGGATTTATGGATGGCTCGGGCTGCACGCCGCAGCAGTACTATGTGATATTGAGGCCGAGGGCCTGGTTGATGCCACGAGATGGCTTATTTGCGCTTGGGCTGTAGGAGCCCCTCCGGAGTCTGTACACACCCCCAGTGAGCGCCGTCGACGTTAAATATATGGTTCGCTCGGACTGCACGCCGCAGTGGGTACCTGAGTGTACCGGTATTTGCATTGCATTGCATTATGGCATAATTCCTTACTTATTACCTGTCATGGTTCTTTCTGTACTATTACTTTATTGACTTGTCGGTTTTACTGTTAAGGTTTGGTACTGCCTGGTATAGTGGTCTTTGTTTTTTCAGTGATTTCTTATCTTCAGTTGTTATTTATGCTTATTACTCACTGAGTCGGAGTACTCACTTTACTCCCTGCACTTTGTGTGCAGATTTAGGTGCATCACAGTCTGAGGGAGGACCTGTCTAGCTGGGCAGCATTTCACCGGGAACATCGAGGTAGCTGCATGGCATTCGCAGCCTTGATCCTTCCCTCTTATCCCTATCTTTCATTATACCGTTTCTTAGACAGTCTTGTTATAGGATGACACTCTGTAATAGAGGCTCGTAATCGGGACACCGGATCCTGTTTTGGGTTATGTTCTAGTATTTTTATTGGTTTTCAGTATACTACTCCGTGCTCATAGTGGTTTGATAAGATGGTTTAGTAATTTAGTATCTGTGCTCGAATTCCTGAATTATCATAAGTTGAGATTTGTTGTTGAATGGTCGGGCTTGCTTAACAATGTGTTGGGCGCCATCACGACCGGGGTTTGGGTCGTGACAAGTTGGTATCAGAGCATAGGTTACTTGGTCTCGCGAATCACGAGCCTGTTTAGTAGAGTCTCGCGGATCGGTACGGAGACGTCTGTATTTATCCTCGAGAGGCTGTAGAACCTTTAGGAAAAGACTCCATATTCTTGAAATTCTTGTCGTGCGACTTTGTTGATCCGAGAACTAAACTTCTGTATTATATTCTCTCGCAGATGGCGAGAACCCGTGCTACCGGACGTGGCGGACGACCACCAGTACCACCCACTAGAGGCCGTGGACGCGGTCGTGGTCGTGGTCAAGGCAGACCAGCGAGGGCAGCACCTGTAGATCCACCAGCTGCCCCGGTTCAGGACCAGCCTCCAGCTGTAGATGCTCCAGCAGCACCTGTGCAGGCACCAGCAGTGCCTATTCTGATTCCTGGCCTCCAGGAGGCTTTGGCTCAGATATTATCCGTATGCACTGGCCTGGCTCAGGCAGTCTCAGCCACTACTGCAGCAGCTACCTCACAGACCGGGGGACGTCATCAGACCCCCGCTGCTCGCACACCGGAGCAGGTTGTTCAGGGATTGCAGACACCGGGAGCAACCCCAGCTCAGCCAGTTGCACCAGTTGCACCAGTTGCCCCAGTTGCACCAGTTGCACCAGCTCCCGACTATGTGGTTCCAGCTATGCCAGACGATGAGCAGCGTCGTCTTGAGAGGTTAGGTAGGCTCCTGCCTCCGGTGTTCAGTGGTGCTGAGGGCGAGGATGCCCAGGGTTTCCTTGACAAGTGTCAGCGTATGCTTAGCACCGCAGGGATCTTGGAGTCGAGTGGAGTGGCTTTTACTACTTTCCAGTTCTCAGGGGCTGCATTTACATGGTGGGAGGATTTGGAGAGGTGTAGGCCTGTTGGTGCAGCGCCCCTTACATGGCAGCAGTTCTCCACTCTCTTTCTGGAGAAGAACGTACCGCAGTCTCGCAGGGAGGAGCTGCGTCGTCAGTTTGAGTGGTTGACTCAGGGGGACATATCTGTGACTCAGTATGAGATGAGGTTTTCTCAGCTAGCTCGTCATGCTACTTGGATGATTCCGACTGATCGGGAGAGGATTAGGAGGTTCGTGGATGACCTCAACTATTCACTCCGCATTTTGATGACCAGAGAGAGGGTTTTGGGTGCCTCGTTCGAGGAGGTAGTTGACATTGCTCGTGATATTGAGCCGATTCGCCGCAGGGAGCGTAAGGAGAGGGAGGCCAAGAAGCCTCGGAGTTCAGGCAGTTTCAGTGGTGCTCCGTCTAGGGGCCAGTTCCAGCGTGGTAGAGGTCGTTCCTTTAGGCCTCCTCAGTCAGCTCGCCCTGAGTATAGTGGGGCTTCTTCAGGCCGTGGACATCAGGGATTTCAGCAGGGCCAGCCTTCACTTAGTGCCCTTCCCGCACAGAGCTCTTCTCATGCCTCTTCAGCCCAGGGTTCTTCTACAGCGAGGGGTTCCCTTCAGTCCCCTTCTCCAGCACCAGGCAGTTGCTACGAGTGCGGTGAGTTTGGCCATATGAAGAGGGATTGTCCTCGAC
>NW_017674007.1:0-1438 GCF_001879085.1 Nicotiana attenuata
ATGATTGGGGAGTCTCTCTAGCCAATCCAATGCCTTTCCCCGAAGTGAGAAGGGGAAAAGTCTCAACCTAAGAGAATCTTCGGACACATTCGTCTGCTTGCTACCCCAACATGTCTGAAAATTGCCCGCCCGAATTCTTGGTGGAACAATAGCACTCGCATAGCCCTGGTTCGATAAAACCCGCGGAACCGCTCTTGGAGGTGGCGGAGGAGGGTCTGGAACATTTTCATTAGCATTGGCCTAGAGGCCTTGTCGTGGTCCTAGAGGTACAAGAGGCACCTCATCCTCTCCAACTTCATCAACCTCCTCCCCCGCAAACACATTTCAGAGAGGGTCATTAGCATTTAAATCCATTTGGTACCTGTAGTAATCACACACGCAAATTAGTAACAAAGAAGGAAAGAAGAACAACACACAAAACTAACTAAGTAGATAGCCAAAACCGTTAGCTCCCCGGCAACGGCGCCAAAAAGTTGATCACTGCCAACTCAGCACCACTAAAAAGTAGCGAGAGAGGGTCGCAATAGCTTTTACCCGATTTGTGGGTCGGGATCGAATCCATATAGAGCTAGGATTGGAGTCGAGTATCTATTTAGCTTAGGATTACGTGTATGCTCTTAATTGGACTTCTATTCATTTTTGGGTTTTTGTTTATATTCTACTATGATCAAACTACAAATTATAATTACAACTAAACTATACTAAGAGTAAATTGCTACAAATTGTATCTAATGGTTTAAAAGGCACTAGGGTAGTGACCTTCACCTAGGTGGCTAATTGACGGGTAATTGCATCTAAGGCACGATTAACATGATTGGGGAAATATGTTATAACCATTGCTCAATACTACCCACTCTACACCTCTCGGTAGATAGAGTGATTTTGTCCAATTAACTCTCTCGAGACCAATTGGGTATGCATGTTTGCCCGAACAACTAGGGTTCAAGTCGGGTAATTACTCTCTCGAGGTTTAACCCTTTAATTGGGACTATCAAATCTCTTCAGTCCATACCAATTCCTTGTTGAGTCAATTTTGGAGACTTAGGCTCTCTTTCTCAAGAAGAGCCAAGTCAACTTAGCACAAACTAGTGTTTGCAACCACTAATTCCTAAATTAAACCATAAAATTGACCCAAATAACAAACACCCATAATCAATCTAACCTTAAATCACAACAACCATCAATTACCCACACTAGGGTTGAGCCACAACCATAGCTAATGGGTTTAGCTACTCATGCTTGAAGATAAAATCAAAGAAATAGATGAAGAGAAAGACATAATATTAAATTACTGAAGTAAGGATAATGATTCGATTGCTAAATCTACGTTAAAAGGCCCAAAATGGCTACAAAATAGCTTCTCACGAGCGCAGCTAATGTCTGATAATAACTAGTTACCCTAAAAATCGAAAACTATTCTATTTATACTAAGCTGGAA